>NW_017671185.1:66270-122785 GCF_001879085.1 Nicotiana attenuata
GAATATTTAAAATAGACTAAGCACAAAAGCGTAACATCTTCACCTCAAGATTTGACTCACAAGTACCACGCATTATTCATAACTCACCCACTTACTCTAACTTAGATGTCATTGACATTACCTTTCCTTCATGAATCAAGTGCCCTCACACAACAAAAGAGAGTAGTTTCACACAATAAAATTTAAGAACACTTAGGAACTCAAGATAGGAAGAATTCACTCACTCTCAGAAATAACATTCATATGCCACAAAAGATGCACCATAGGCTTGCCCGTAGTGTACTACTCTACTAATTGAGCTCAATCAGTCTAAGATCAAGTAGGACTTTATTTGGTTGTAATGTAGGCTGCGGGACAGGTAGGATAAATTTGGATATAAGAGTGACTACACCTCCCTAAGCACTTTAATACATATACTTTAACATTTAAGCTCATGCTTATGTGAAACCAAAACTCCACCTTCACATCAATGTATATTACCCCATACTTCTTTAAGCAAAATTACATCAAGGGTCAACACTTATCAAGGAATATATTTTTTTTACAGCAATACAACTATTTTTTTCCTTCATTTTCTTTTCAATTCAAGTGGCTCTTACTTTTTTAAAATACTGCGCCTTTCTCCTTATTTCAACAGTTCCACTCAAAAGCCAAACCAACCACCCCACACTTTAACTTTTACAAAGTTCATAATAATTCAAGTGCTCATGAGAGGTGAAAAGGTTCAAATAGATGGTTAATTCAAACAAATGGGTAAGGCTTGTAATGTGGTTGCCAAAGAAACAGGATTACACGCTTAAAGGGGTTAACTAAGATACATAACAATTAGGTGGTGAAAGCATATCACTGGCTCAACAAAGAAACACCTATATCACTTCCAAGACTGAACAAAACTACTATTTCGCTTTGCAAACCCACGGGGCAAGTTCTAGACATCAAATACAACGCACAGAATTACGCAAAACCTTACACACACATGGCACATAACTCACTCAGGATTGGACTCATCAAGACCCTCTAGTCAAAGCAGTTAAGCAAAGTTAAGCTCATACAATTTAAGGTACTTATACAAGAGTCAAAAACTGAGCCTAAGCGTCACAACCAAAGTACTCACTATTCTCAAGGCATAACAAAGTCAAGAGAAATTGCTTCAATTCAAAAAACAACACAATGGCTCCTACTCCCAAAAAAAAAATTAACTACACCCGGTTCAAACAAAACCCTTGGAAAAGAACCGCGGCACAAAGAAAAATCAAGGGGTAGTTACTACACTACCTAACAAAAGATAATCTTTTTGTCTTTTTATTTAGACTTAAATCCCTCAAGAAAATTGTCTAATAGATCCATCGTCGGGAAAAGTCCAATCTTTAAAATATATATATATGTATAGTTTAATTGAATTTTATATATCTATATATATATATATATATATATATATATATATAGAATTTGAATTTTTGAAAATCACAAAAGATACATGTATAAAGTTGTTATTAGCATAAAGATGTTAGATATTTTAAAGGTCCCCAAAATAGAAAATCTGCATAGAAATTAAATAGAGGAAATATTATTTTAGGACCTTGGAAGAAAAAATTTTAGAGACAGCGTGATGTGGGGCGATAATTCCATAGTTTCGTACATTGTTTGCCTTGAATTTTACATGCTTTAATGATAAATTATACTTTAATTGCGCGTAATGGAGTCTATTTTATGTGTAGATGAATTGGAGATGAAAGTAGAGCAAAAGGGATACTTAAACGTTGAAAGTATGCTAAAAAATAGTGAAAAGGAGAAAGCAAGCGAAGCCAGGCCGAAAGCAGGTGTTAGCCTGGCGACGCCGGGCTTGTAATAGGCGTTAGACCCGGCGAGGCAAGGCAATGGCAAGCTGAACCAGACGTTATGCCTGGCGACGCCAGGCCTGGGGCAAGATCCATTCCGAGTTTTGAAGATTTATTTCGTCTCCTGGTTTGACTAGGACTTGACCTACACATTTAGGTCTTTTCCTACACATATAAATAGACCTAAAAATGCCACTTTGAGGGAGTTTTTTGGCGACGAGAGGCAAGGACATCACGTGGATAACTTTCGGAGGAGAAAATTATAGAGTTCTTCATCCCTTTTTCTTTTCTTTGTAATTTGTTTATGCAAAATACTTGGAAAATTGTTACTACGAACATGAGTGGCTAAGCACTCTAGTTCTAGGGTTGTGGTTGACATTATTATTAACGTTTATTAATTACATCTTCGTTAATTCAGTTTATCATCTTGTAGTTGTTTCTCTAATTCTGTGCATAATTGCTTAATTGTCTGGCCAGCAGTTGAGTTCTATTTACTATCTATGCTATGCTTGGGAAAGTCGTGTTTAGATTAGAGTAGAATTAGTGAGAGCTTGTTTCTGAACCCGTGGCTCGGGGGAAGAATTCGCGGTTAGGATAGGAATATACCTAACTATCTTGCTTAATTAAATATCGTATTATATTCGTTCATGATAGACTCAATACCATAGGAATATAGAATTGATATATTGTGGGCAGGCGAGTAGTATTATGGGAACAAGCTATTCATATCAAAGATCCGGTTAATTAGCAACTATAGATAATCTGGATTAACAAGTGTGATTATTGAACTTAATAGGATTGATAAACCAACCACAACCCTGGAATTTTCTTCTCCTCTGAAGTAAAATCTCGTCATACAAAATTGCATTCGTGATAATTTAGTTGTTATTTGTTTAATTTCCACAATAGTAGATTAATGGAAAAATATCACTCTTAAATGTCTTGGACAATTAATTGATTTTAGTTTACTTGGTTAACGATCAATCTAAGTCTCTGTGGGTTCGACATCCGACTTTTGAGTCACTTTATTACTTGACGACCAATTATACTTGCGTGTGTGTTTGGTCCCATAAGTTTTTGGCACCGTTGCTGGGGACTTAATTATTGATTGTTTAGTTAAGTTAAGCTTGTATTCATTATTTGTTCGAGTTTTAATTTTTTTAGTTTGCTTTATTTGTGATAACGCAGGCTCTTTTCTTGAATGTGGAGGAGTAGAAGCGCAAATAATCTCCTTCCTCTTGATCCTGAAATTGAACGAACACTTCATAGAGTGAGGAGGGAAGTCGAAGCTAGAACTATAATTGAAAGAGAGTTGGACATCGTAGTTCAACCACAGCCAGCAGAGATGGCAGGTAATGAAGAGCGTCCGGTGATAGAAGCTGCAAGGCCCAATCTGGCTCTTATGACTCAGGGGATTGTGAAGCCTGATATCATGGGTCACTTTGAAGTCAAACAGTACATGGTACATCTGATTTAGTCCACAGAGCAATATGTTGGCTTATCTCATAAAGACCCACAAAGGCACATTCAGAACTTCCTGGAAATTACAGACACTTACAATTATCCGAACGTTTCCAAGGACATGTCAGGCTGACATTGTTCCCCTTCTCACTGCTGGGGGAAGCTAAGGAATGGTTACAAAAGGAACCCGCGAACTCAATCCACAATTGGGATGATCTTGCAAGGAAATTCTTAATCAAATTTTTTTCCACAAAGAAGACAAACTCACTGAGGATCCAGATTTTGGGGTTTTAACAACGAGATAGTGAGACTCTCTGACAAGCTTGGGAAAGGTACAAGAAGCTACTCAGAGACTGCCCACATCATTGTCAGACTGATGAGGTGTTGGGTCACACTTTCGTTGATAGGTTGGATGAGGCAGCAAAGATGAATCTTGACCTAGCATGTGGGGGTAGCTGCATGGCAACACCGTATAGTGAGATCCAGATCCTGCTAAACAATTTCACTACTAATGATAATAATTGGAAAAGAGATGGGGAACCACGAAGATCACTTACACAAAAGGCAACGGGGGTGATCGAGCTTGATGACTTCTCAGCAATGAGGACAGAAATATCGAGATTAGCTAATCAGATGAATAAAATGACAATGCACCATGCACAACAGATGCAACATGTGCAACAGATGTCTACTTGCTGCGAGTTATGTGATGAAGGTCACACAAGTGACATATGCCCCGAGAATCCTGAATCCATCTACTACGTGGGGCAACAAGCTAGAGGTCCGATGAATCAAAATGCTCAATATGGTAACACATACAATCGGAACTGGAGGAATCATCCTAACTTCTCTTGGGGTGGAAATCAGAATATCAATCCTCAAGCGAATTACAATCATCCACCTCAACCTCCACAGCAAGCAGAAGAGACTTTGACTGACATGATGAAAAAGCTCTTGATAGACAATCAGCAATTGCGCACAGAGTTCAGAAATCTAGAGAGGCAGTTTGGGCAAATGGCTAACAATCTAAATACTAGACCTGCTGGAGTTCTCCCGAGTGATACTGAACCTAATCCTAAGGCTCAAGTCAATGCGGTTACCTTGAGAAATGGAAGAGAATTAGAAGAAGTTCCAGAGAAAAGGAAGTATACAGCTAGACATGAAGGAGAATTAGTTCCTAAGCCCGTTGAGGAGAATAAGAAAGAAAAGCCAGAAATTGTGACAAGGCCACCACCTCCGTTTCCACAAAGATTGCAAAAGCAAAAAGATGATGCTATGTACAAGAATTTTTTAGATATTTTGAGCCATGTGAGTGTGAATTTGCTTTTGGTGGAAATTTTGCAGGAAGTGCCTAAGTATGCAAGGTATCTCAGAGATATTGTGGCAAATAAGCGAAGACATACGGAGTTTGAAACAGTTGCACTTACTGAAGAGTGTAGTTCCAGGATTCAAAGTAAACTCCCTCCTAAGTTGAAGGATCCTGGGTGTTTCACAATTCCTCTGTCTCTTGGAAACAAGAAGTTGGTAGAGCTCTGTGTGATTTAGGGGCTAGTATAAATTTGACGCCATACTCTTTGTTCAAGCAACTTGGATTATGAGTGCCTAGACCTACTACAATCACTTTGCAGTTGGCTGATAAGTCACTAGTTATGCCAGAAGGAATTATTGAGGATGTGTTAGTTCGAGTGGGAAAGTTTATTCTTCCTGCTGATTATATTGTTCTTGATTACGAGGCGGATGAGGAAGAACCCATTATTTTGGGCGACCATTCTTAGCAATTGGTGAAGCGCTTATTGATGTTAGGGAAGGAAACTTGAAGATGAGAGTTGGCGATGAGGAAATAACTTTTAATGTGTCCAAGGCACTTAAGCTCCCTAAGCAATATGAGGACTTGTGCATGATTACTGTGGTAGAACTGAAGGGGATAGAGCAGAGTCCTGATGTGAATTATAGTGATTTGGATGGGACAACTGAGTTGGAGGGGGTGGTGTTGCAAGCTGAGTGTGTAAGGATGATTGAGAAAAGAGCCAGAGATGAAAGAGCAGATCTTCTGAGAGCATTTAAAAAAGCTAGGCTTAATGGGTGAAAGAAGAAGAGAAAGTGCCCAGCCTGAGCAGAGTAGCAGTGTCGTGCTGCGACGTTAAAGGCGCTTGTTGGGAGACAACCCATCTTTACTATTTTCTTTTATTTTTATTTTTTTCTTATTATTATTGTAGTATTTGTTTTTGTTTTGTAGGATTATAAACATAGGAGGCAAAGTCATCGGAAGAGTGCAAAAGCAAGTTAGATGGTGAGAACTAAGTGTGAGGTGCCACACAAAGGACTATGCTTGGGGAAAGTCTGAGTACCCGTGAGCCGCTATTGCTTCGGCCTTCGGCTTTTCAGGGAGTTTCTTGTCCACCCTTATTATTGTTTTGCTTTAATTATGCATTGGGGACACTGCACTCTTTTAAGTATGGGGTGGGAGAATTCTCTAGATGATTAGTTGTAGAATGTAGAAAAATGTTAAATTCTTATTTGTGATTTCGTAGTTGTGTAGTATCGAAGTAGTTATGAAAAAAAATCAAACAAAAATAAAATAAAAAAAAACGTAGAAAAATTGGAATTTTTCCGACGATGGATCTCCTAAACAGTTTTTTTGAGGGATTTAAGTCTATAGAAAAAGGACAAAAAGATTTTCTTTGTAGGTAGTGTAGTAATTACCCCTTAGTTTTTCTTTGTATCGCGGCTCTTTTCCAAGGATTTTATTTGAACCGGGTGTAGGTAGTTTTGTTTTTTTAGGAGAGGAGTCATGGTGATGTAAATTGAATTGAAGAAATATCTCTTGACTTTGTTATGCCTTGAGGATAGTGAGTACTTTGGTTGTGAAGCTTAGGCTCAGTTTTTTACTCTTGTATAAGTACCTTACATTGTATAATCTTAAATTTGCTTAACTGTGTTGATTAGAGTGTCTTGATGAGTCCAAACTTGAGTGAGGTATGTGCCATGTGTGCGTTTGTATGTTATTCTGTGCATTGCATTTGATGTCTAGAACTTTCCCCATGTGTATGCAAAGCGAAATAGTAGTTTTGTTCAGTCTTGGAAGTGATATAGGCATTTCTTTGTTGAGCCAAATATATATATATATATATATATATATATATATATATATGTGTGNATATATATATATTTTACCCGCCTAATTGTTATGTATCGTAGTTAACCCCGTTGAGCCTGTAATCTTGTTTCTTTGGCAACCACATTACAAGCCTTACCCATTTGTTTGAATTAATCATCTATTTGAACCTCTCACCTCTCATGAGCACTTGAATTTGTTATGAACTTTGTAAAAGTTAAAGTGTGGGGTGGTTGGTTTGGCTTTTGAGTGGAACTAATGAAATAAGGAGAAAGGTGCACTGTTTTGAAAAAGTAAGAGCCACTTGAATTGAAAAAGAAGATAAGAAAAAAAAATAGTTGTATTGATGTGAAAAGTATTCCGTGATAGTGGTGACTCGTGATGTAATTCGGAGGTGGAGCTAGAATTTCAAGATTGTGGGTTCAACATCCAAGCCTTTTAAGTTACTGGGTTCTAAATTATTAATTTATAACTAATTAATGAATTTTTCAATACAAATACATGGCTTGAACCAAAGCTATTAGGTTCGCCGAACCCGTAGCCCCAATGCTGTCTCTGCCCCTGATGTAATTGTGCTTAAAGAAATATGGAGTTAATATACATTGATGTGAAGGTGGAGTTATGGTTTGACATAAGTATGGAGTTTGAATGTTAAAGTATATTAAAGTGCTTAGGGAGGTGTAGCCACTCTTATATCCAAATGTATTCTACCCGACCCGCAACCTACATTACAATCAATGAAAGTCCTACTTGATCTTACACTGAATGAGCTCGATTAGTAGAGTTGTACACTACATGCAAGCCTATGGTGCATCTTTTGTAGCATATGAATGTCATTTCTGAGAGAGCGAATTCTTTCTACCTTGAGTTTCTAATTGTTCTTAAATTTTATTGTGTGTAGAATACTCGCTTTTGTTGTGTGAGGCACTTGATTCATGAAGGAAAGGTAATGTCATTGACCTCTATGTTAGAGTAAGTGAGTGAATTATGAAATAATGCATGGCACTTGTGAATCAAATCTTGAGGTGAAGATGTTACACCCTTGTGCTTAGTCTATTTTAAAGATTCTTGGTGTGATGAGCTAGGAGGATTATTTAAAAAGATTGTGTCTATAAGTATAGTTTGATTGCTCGAGGACGAGCAATGTTTAGGTGTGAGGTATTGGTGTGGGGCTATAATTCCATAGTTTCGTACATTACTTGCCTTGCATTTTACATGCTTTAATGATTAATTACACTTTATTTGCGCGTAATGAGTCTATTTTATGTGTAGGTAAATTGAAGATGAAAGTAGAGCAAAAGGGATGCTTAAACGCTAAAAGTGTGCTCGAGAACAGTGAAAAGGAGAAAGCTGGCGAAGCCAGCCCTAACGCAGGCGTTAGCCTGGCGACACCAGGCTTGTAGTAGGAGTTAGACTCGGCGAGGCAAGGCAAAGGCAAGCTGAACCAGGCGTTATGCCTGGCGACGCCAGGCCTGGGGCTAGGTCCACCAGGCGTTATGCCTTGCGACGCCAGGCCTGGGGCCAGGTCCACCAGGCGTTATGCCTGGCGATGCCAGGCCTGGAGCAAGATCCATTCTGAGTTTTGAAGATTTATTTCGTCTCCTGGTTTGACTAGGACTTGACCTTCATGTTTAGGTCTTTTCCTACACATACAAATAGACCTAAAAATACCACTTTGAGGGAGTTTTTTGGCGACGAGAGGCAAGGACATCACGTGGATAACTTTCGGAGGAGAAAATCATAGAGTTCTTCATCCCTTTTTCTTTTCTTTGTAATTTGTTTATGCAAAATACTTGAAAAATTATTACTACGAGCATGAGTGGCTAAGCACTCTAGTTCTAGGGTTGTGATTGACATGATTATTAACGTTTATTAATTACATCTTCGTTAATTCAGATTATCATCTTGTAGTTGTTCCTCTAATTCTGTGCATAATTGCTTAATTGTCTGGCCAGCAGTTGAGTTCTATTACTAAATATGCTATGATTGGGAAAGCCGTGTTTAGATTAGAGTAGAATTAGAGAGAGCTTGTTTCTGAACCTGTGGCTCGGTGCAAGATTTCACGGTTAGGATAGGAATATACCTAATAGTCTTGCTTAATTAAATACCGTATTATATTTGTTCATGATAAACTCAATACCATAGGAATATATGATTGATATATTGTGGGCAGGCGAGTAGTATTGTGGGAACATGCTATTCATATAAAAGATCCGGTTAATTAGCAACTATAGATAATCTGGATTAACGAGTGTGATTATTGAACTTAATAGGATTGATAAACCAACCATAACCCTGTAATTTTCTTCTCCTCTGAAGTAAAATCTCGTCATACAAAATTGCATTCGTGATAATTTAGTTGTTATTTGTTTAATTTTCGCAATAGTAGATTAATAAAAAAATATCACTCTTAAATGTCTTGTACAATTAATTGATTTTTGTTTACTTGGTTAACGATCAATCTAAGTCTCTGTGAGTTCGACATCCGACTTTCAAGTCACTTTATCATTTGACGACCATGTATACTTGCGTGTGTGTTTGGTACCTACACAGCGTGCTTGCAAGGTCCGCATCTCAGGTGGATAAAGAAGAAAATACTTATTTCGACCAGGAAAACATTCAATAATATAAAGTGATGGAACAAAACTCCAATAAGGAGGATACGACCCTAAAATATATTTTTTTGGAAAATTTCGGGGGAAACACGTACACTCTACTTTTTGGGCGTGCACCGAGCAGAGGCGGACCTACGTGGCGAGTTGAGGGGTCACGGGACCCCGTTAACCTCGAAAAATACTCTCTCTCTCTATATATATATATATATGGATGGAACGCTTAAATATTTTGCTTGTGCCCCCTATGCACAAAAGGGTTGGCGGGGGAAGTGGTCGGCTTGGGCGCTTATGTTCCGTTCTTTCCTAATTGCCGCGGGTTCGAACCGATTTTCAGCCTTTCCTCATCCTTTGTTTCTTGGTTTTTCTTCTCCTTTCTATTTTAGTTTTATTCTAGTCCTTTCTAATTTATACTTAATAGCAAATTAATTTTTTTTTTCATTTATCTTTTTTTTAATTCAATTATAGTTTAATGCTAACACATAACAATCAACTTCATTAATTTTTCTTTTTCGAATCCCTCTCTTAAAATTAAAAGCCTCAAATTGCAACTTATCGCTCCACAAATAGAAAAATATAAATTCTTCTGTCACAACCTTCTTCAACAATCACTTTGTCTCCGACGCGTCAAGGCAAATAAGAGTTTGAAACTCTTCTTCAGTTCTTTGACTATTAACATACCATTAATCTTGATTTCTTGAGTAAATTTTGGATAATTTAAAGTCTGAACGTCCTTTTGATCACTGACCCCCCACCCCCTATATATATATATATATAGACTAGAAATTTGAAAGCATGAAACATGGTTAATCAAATACCTTCTCTTCCCATAACACCCATTTTGCGAAGTGCTTTCTTTTTCTTTAGAACTTCCTTTTGTTTATACTTGGAGGATAAGTCATCATAATTATTAAGTTTTCAAAGAGTTGAAAGCTGAATTTTATCGCTAGTGGCTAGTATACAACGGTGCCCCCGTCGTGCTCAGATCCTGGGTCCGCCTCTGGCACCGAGTAACTTGCTCACTATACAATAACTCGCAAATCACATATGATATGTAAATCGCACTAAGCAGGCAATGACGGGCCCAGGATTATAAACAAGCGAGCTCAATAAAAAATGACGTGGACGGTACCGACAAGTAAAAAAATTGTCGATACTCTTTTTTCTTTGGAGCCATAAACTCATAATGCTACCACAAAATGAATCATTTTAATAAGTTGGGGTCGACACCCCTTTTTTGTTTTTCTTTTTTCAAAAAAGTTGAGCAAGAAAATTAAAATGTTTAGCAAATACCACTAACTTTAGCTATTTATATTAACAGATTATCTATTTAACCTAACCATTTGTTAAACGTTAACTAAAAATCTATTTACTCAATTTAGAAATTTATTATACTCTAAGAAATTTGACAAAATCTAAACTTTTTTTATTGATAAAGAACAAAGTCACTAATTTGCAAACAAAAGAGAACGAAAAATAAAGAGTTATAACATAAACTAAACTAGTGCAATCTATAAGAGAAGAGAGCTTATAAAGTAAATTAACACTTTCAATATAACATAAATAAACAATTTAAGATAAACTAACATAGTTTTAAATTTTAAAGATTGACTTGCATATTTTAGTAAAGATAATGTATTTCACTTTTCTAGAAAATTATGATACCTAAAAAGTAAAATAGATCTCTAGAATATTTCCTGCTGGATTTGAATAAAGAGATCAAATATAAAATAAAATAGACAATAAAGTAGAGATTAAAAAAAAAAGGAATTTTTACCTCTTATAGTAAAGGTTGATACCTTATTTATTTTAAGTAAATACCCTTTCAAAAAAATTATATTCCATAGCTACCTTTTGAGTTTTATAGCCAAATATCTATTTATGGTCACCTCCTACTCTTAAGCCATAAAATACGCCTTGTATTATTTTTCTCTCTCATTCTCACATTTTTCTCCACCCTCTCTCTCTCTCAACTCCAGTCTTTCTCCATGAATACAACCACAATTCTCCCAAATACAGATCGAAACGGGCAGCTTTGACTCTCAATCTGGAATTTATATTACCAAGTCTCCCCTACACAGAACGAAAGAGCCAACACGTGAGGGTTCTAGGGTTCTGCGTCTTCCTCTTCTCTTCAGATTATATTACCAATCTGGAATTTAGAAACACAACTCTATATAAATCTCCATCTTCCTCTTCTCTTCGTCGTTCTAGGGTTCTGCCCAATCTGGGGTTTTCGTCCCAATCCACAAGCGCCATTCAAATTCAATTGTAAAGAATAGATTTTTTGAAGCGCACGTAAGGGCATTATGGTAACAGGAACAGTGGCGTTTCGAGTCAGAATCTCGACCCTCTCGACGAGATGACATTAGGGTTGTTCTTGAACAAAGACGACGGAGTTTGTGGCTGAGCAACTTGAATTTTCTGTTAATATATTTCAATGTATTTCAATGTATCTCGCTGTATTTCCATGTATTTCATTGTATTCATTGTCTTTCTTTTTATTGTATTTCAATGTATCTCGCTGTATTTCATGTATTTCATTATATTCACTATCTCGTTGCATTCCATGAATGTATTCATATATTTTTGTAATTAATATAATTTATGTAATCAGATATATATATATATATATATATATATATATATATATATATTGCTCTGTTTTTGTTGTATTTATCGGCTGGGAAAAATATTCAGCATATACTCTCTGAAGATTGCTATGTTTTTGGGGTATTTTTCGGTTGAGAATCTTTTTTATAAATGGAAATACAAATTTTGTGTGTTTTAATTGAGTTGTTGAGTTATATTAGGAGTCTATTACATTAATTAATTCACTTTCCATTTAAAAACAACTGAATAGACCATGAATTGCGCTATTTACGTTACTGTATTCAAAAATACATATTGTAAATACAGTCGAATACAATAATCTGTCTAGCTGTAATCCCCCGTTTCACGCCGTGAATACATTTGAATACAGTCCAATATAAAAATCTGTCTAGCTGTAATCCCCTGTTTCACGCCTAGAAATGCTACTGTATTCATGAATACAGTAGCTTAAATACATCGAATACACTCTAAAAAACCTGAAAACATAGCTATAGGAAGTAATATAGTAAATGGTAGCTACAACTAGCTAATAACCACTAAAACATAGTGGTTTCTGAAAGTTTCTCAAAAAAAAAAAAAAAACACATGAAAAAGAGGAATTTAACTAACAAGGCTAGATATTGATTAGGCCCAATTGACTAGACATTCACACGTCCACTTGGTAAAAATAGCACGGGCTAACCAGTTTTCGGACTGGTCATTCAAAAATAGCCAGCGTTTGCAAAGTTATTGAAAAATAGCTACTATTTTGCTGCAACACGAAAAGTTCCAGCATAATATACTGGAGATTGGTGCACCTGTGCATGAACTTCCAGCACATTATGCTGGAACTCCAACACGCAAAAAGTTCCAGTATATTATGTTGGACCGGTATATTATATTGGAACTCCAGTATAATATACTGGAGTATTTTTCGAATTTTAAACAGTATTTCGTTCAGATTTATCTTTATATGAAAAGTGATCCACTTGTGCAGCATGCCCGATGATAAACACAAGAAGTCAAAACTATGCAAAAAAGTCAAACTATACACGGTGACGCAACCAAGCGCTACAAAGCAGGTTCGAACTCACGACCTAGACTAAATTATGAACCCGCTTGACCGTTTCTCCGAAGGAACGTCTCTATTTATGTGGGTTCAACCAATACTTATATATGAACTTTACAGAATTTAACCTATATAAAATACCAAAATTTTCCGACGAAGCGGGTTCATATGAACCATCTTCATCCTATGTGGGTCCGCCCCTTAGGCAAGTGTGTTGAGCTCTGACCGAGGAGGCTGCTGGTGAGCGGAAACTCCTGAGACCATGACCAGTAAGGAAAAGGATTACATTAATTTAATTAGCTAGGTCATGTGAATAATAAGTTATTACTACTTTATAATTATGATATGGTTGAGGACTCTAAAGCATATTTGCACAAGTAGTAAACTCAACACCTTTGAGGGCGTCTGCTACGTACTCCCTCCGCGACATTTATGTTTACTAATTAAAAGCTCGTATCTCCTATGTTGTAAGTGAAGGTTATTCCATGTTTTAAAACGAACAAATACTACTCAGTATATGATAAGAATAAGGGCGCGAATGGATTTAACAAATAGCAAAGGAGTTTATAATTTGGATTACAACTCTTCTTTCTGTTCTCTGCAACTTAATTGATGGGATATTGTGCGGAACTTTATCATTCACAGCACACTAGAAGAATCTATTACAGAATGAATAATTTATTTTTGTGTTGTCTACGACAGATTCTCCATCTATTCTCACGCTTTTCATCTGATTCTTGAATCTTGTCAAAGAGATTACACTAAATAATAGAAACAGTCTGCTATGACCAATTAATCATTTAGTCGAATTACCTCAAATTTCTTGGTTTCTGCCGGTACTCAATCATCAACAACGATATGTTAAATGCTATTGAAAAAATTTGGGGTGTCAAAACAAATTTCTTGCTAGTACTATAAACGATTCAGTCACAACTTAAGACAATGCTGCTATAAATTTATAGCAAATTAAACATAAATATTTTACATCCCTCCAGACAATACTACAAAGAACTAGTAGGCTCTAGCCAGCACATGGTTATGTGAGATATGACGACTCACAGAACAACTAAAATCAATGTTTTATCCCATAGAAAGTGGGACAGCAGAAGACTAAAAAATCATCATACAACTAACTAGTTTTAACATTCCCTATTTGGTGGTGAGAACAATTAACTGGAGATTGAAGACCAATTCCAACAGTGAACATCACATACTGACCGCAACTCCAAGTCTTCACGTGCATCTTAGAATTGCACAGTTGTTGATGCTCAATTACACCGCATTTTTTCTTTTTCCTCTATAGATAGCTCAAGGCAGAATGCGGAGTGAAGAGATAAACCTCATCATAACCCTTCCTACAGAACAAGATAAAAGCGAATCAAGTTCCTAAAATCAATGTGTTAATTTTCAACCAACCTGAAATTGCTGCCTGACTTACCCTGCCTTCCCACCGTAAGTGGGTCTGTAATTGTAGATGAGATTATCAAGCACTTCGCGAGCTACTGGCTTGTTAGTAGACTTTCTAGCTTCGCTGCAATTTAAAATATACAAATAAAACTTACAAACCTAGAAGCACAACAGCACAATAAAATTTAAAAAAAAAAGAAAGAAAAGGGATGGGGTAATAGATGTTCAGGTATAACTTGACTCAATTCCGGGTCCGGACAGGGCAAGAAATAATTAGGAAAAGATAGGTATATTTGGCTAGGTGCAAATATGAAGTAGGATGATAAGAGGATGAAAGTGCTTGTGCCTATCATACTCTTAATCACAATATGCAGAAGTTAAACAGTTGCAGTTGACGAATAAGAACAATTTATGAAAAGCAGGCCCCTCAATTAGTTCATACTACTTGTGCATCTGCATGTTTATATCCAAGACAACAGATAGCCTTAAAATCTGTCTTTGCCAACTTATGAGCAATACAAATGAATCCAGTGCCATGGTGGATGCGCTCAACCTATAACTACCTATTAGGAAAGCATTAGTTCTCTTCAATATCTCATCTTATAAATTAGGATTATCAGATAATTGATAACCAGAAAGCATTTCCCCTCCCTGATAGTATGCCTGGATCTGAACCAATCCCCAAGATTCCCCACACCTCCGGATCATCCTCGGCAGACAGGAAAGCTAAGAAGGGTCTATACCTGATAAAATAGTTGGCAACATGTGTAGTAACTTGAACTGCATCCTCAGAATGTGGAATCCTTGATGAGCCCCATTCGAAAACATTTTTCTGTAGTAACATAACCAGCTAAAAGCATTTAAATTTGGAATTTCAGGTAAAAAATTGTGTCAAGATAAAAGGTCGAGCTTTTGCATTAAGATGAGCTATTATCTCCAAGGAAAATTTCAAAGGGCATTAAAATGTTGTATTAACTCTCCTTGTTTTAATATAAGCCCATAATTAATATCTTTACTCCAATGAAAACATGAAAATAAGATGAGTGTGTATAAAAGGTCTGTCAGGACCTTTTTCATGAACCTACCAATAACCATTGTGCACTACCCACTAAAACGTAATCTGTAACGTAATTCAAGAACACCAAAGCCACTCAAAGAATGAAACAAGCTAGGAAAACATTACACTATGCTATCTCACGTTGTTATATCTAACAACTATTAAGTTACTGCATACTTCACATATTAATTGTAAATCTGAAGTCAGACGCCAAAGATGGTACCTCTGGGTGCCATTGAAAACCAGCTATAGGATAATGTTTAGCTTGAATAGTAGAGACATAGACCTGAATCAGATAATTAATTAATCAAAACAAATCAGTTCAAAAAGAATATCTACTAGATATCTTATCAATCGGAAACATTCACCATAAATATCCCAACAGAGAAAAGTGGTAGAATTCAACATGTACCTTGTTGTTTTCATCCGTACTAGTTGTCAAGACCCTGAAAAAGCCACTCAAGTATTTATTCGCTAGAAATCT
Source organism: Nicotiana attenuata (assembly GCF_001879085.1). NCBI lineage: Eukaryota > Viridiplantae > Streptophyta > Magnoliopsida > Solanales > Solanaceae > Nicotiana > Nicotiana attenuata. The sequence continues at coordinate 81,906 of NW_017671185.1, forward strand.
TTCTGGTGATATACCAAACTGCAGCATTAATAAGGAAACACACAATTAATCAGCCGTATCGCTGCATACCTAAAGCGCCTAATAAGGCCTGAAGCAAAAATAGATAAAACGAGAACTCAAAGACGAGGAATATCTAGCTTGCTTGTATTCTAAGATTAGCATGACTCATTCACCTAAAGAAGTGTAACGACCCGGCCGGTCGTTTTGAGTGCTGTAGCCCCGTTCCCCCATTTACTGCTTATTCTATGCTCAATTTTTGTTATGTGACGTGCCAGGGTAGTTGGTTTGGTTCCAGGAATGTTTCGGAATGAATCGAGACACTTATTCCCAAGGTTGGAAGCCTAAGTTGAAAGAGTTGACCGGATGTTGACTTATGTGTAAATGACTCCGAAATGGAGTTTTGCTGGTTCCGATAGCTCCGTATGGTGATTTTGGACTTAGGAATGTGTCCGGATATTGATTTGGAGGTCCCTAGACGATTTTGGCTTGAAACGGCGAAAATTGGAAAATTAGTAGCTTGGAGAGTTGGAAAAGTTTGACCGAGAGTTGACTTTGTGGTTACGAGGCTTGGATTTTGCTTCCGGAAGTTGGAATAAGTTCGTTGTGTCATTTATGACTTGTGTGCAAAATTTGAGGTCAATCGGAGTTGATTTGATAGGTTTCGACATCGAATGTAGAAGATGGAAGTTCATTACTTTCAATAGGCTTCAATTGGGGTGTGATTCGTGTTTTTGATGTCGATTGATATGATTTGAGGCCTCGACTAGGCTCGTATTGTGTTTTAGAACTTGTTGGTATATTTGGTTGAGGTCCCGGGGGCCTCGGGTTTGATTCGGATTGAATTCGGGTTGACAATTGGACTTAAAAAATGCCGGTGCTTCAGCTCTAGTGAAATCGCACCTGCGAGGGATTTTCCGCAGGTGCGAGCAGGGGGTCGCAGGTGCGGGCCTGAAGGGGGCTGGCCAGTGGTCGCAGGTGCGAGGGATATGCCGCATCTGCGAGCCCGCAGATGCGAACAAGGCTCCACAGATGCAGAGATGGGTAAGTGAGGCTGGCTTCGCAGAAGCGGACGGCTGGGCGCAGAAGCGCTTCTGCAGGTGCGGATTTTGGAGCGCAGGTGCGAAACTTGGGGAACCTAGTGAAATCCGCAGGTCCGGAGTTTTTACCGCAGATGCGGAGTTTTAGCCGCAAAAGCGAACGCCTGGGCAGTGTTTAAATTTGAAGGGGTTCCGAGGTTTTAATCATTTTTGGACTTTGTAAGCTCGGATTAAGGCGATTTTGAGAGGAGTTTCGAGTGATTTCTTGAGGTAAGCTACTTTTGATCATTTTTATTCAATAATATTGATTACCCATTGAATGTCCCACATAGTTTATGTGTTTTTAAGGTGGAATTTAGGGAGTTTTTGGCTAGGGATTGGAGAGTAAAATTTGGGGATTTGAGTGACGATTTGGTGTCGGAATTTGGTAAATTTGGCAGGTTGGACTCGTGGTTGAATGGGTGTTCGGATCTTTTAACTTTTATTGGATTTTGAGACGTGGGCCCGGGATTGACTTTTGATTAAGAACTTGCATTTTCATATGGAATTGATTCCTATAGCTTGTGTTGATTGTATAGAGATGTTTGTGGCTAGATTCGAGGCGTTTGGAGGCCGATTCGCGAGGCAAGGGCTTGCTAGCGGGGTGATTCGATTTGCTTGAAGTAAATATCTTATTTAAACTCGGTTGAGGCACTAGTTGCCTGAATTGTTGTGATAGCTATGTGCTATTGGGTGCGCACATGCGTGGGATGAACCCATGTGCGGGCACCAAGGTCATATATTCATGCGGGTTGTGCTCGGGCTCTTATAAGCCTAGAATTGACTTTAAGCTTTAAGCTATGATATCTCTCATGTTGTAACAGTTTGTGTGATCTATTTGGGCCATGTTGAGGCTACATAGAGGTTTAATCCCTAAACGAACTTGATAAATACTTTTCAGTGATGAAATTACCGATTTGAGCTACAATAGCACACTTTGCACATGCCTACACTTTAGCATGTCATTTATACCAGTCCAGGAGCATTAAAATCTTATTTCATTCATCATATACATGTATACTTAGTTTAGTTGCTCCTTAATGATATGTTTGGACTGGAGGCCTGTGACTATGCTGGGCGGATTATGTTATTGCCGCGTGAGTTATCTGTGCAGCACGTGAGTTGTCCGTGCAGATCCATATATTGATATTATTGGCACGTGAGTTGTCTGTGCAGCACGTGAGTGGTCCGTGCGGATCCATATATTGATATTATTGGCACGTGAGTTGTCCGTGCAGATCCATATATTGATTTATTGGCACGTGAGTTGTCCGTGCGGATCCATATATTGATATTATTGGCACGTGAGTTGTCCATGCAGTACGTGAGTTGCGTTTGTGCGGATCCATATATTGATATTATTCACACGTGAGTTGTCCGTGCATGTTCTATTATTAGCACGCGAGTTGTTCGTGCAGCGTGTGGATACGGATCCATCCCCCTAGAGTCACCCTCTCATGTTTCTCTCTTGATGGTGTACACGCGGTTATTGAGAATACTTATCAGTGGTTTGGAACCGATATGGAAAGTTGAGAGAATCCAGCCAATGTTGTGTGGAATTTGCATTTCCTTGTTCGTTTATCTGATTTAATTGTTTTGCTCGTCTACATGCCATGATATTGTCTGAGCAGGGTATTTGAGAAACTGTACACATGCACACACGGATATTCTTCTCATGAAACTTGATGAGTTAGCTTTAAATATTGTTCTCTGCCGGTTTAAAAGACGGAACTACACCGGAATAGCTAGTATCATCAATAATTCAAGCTTCTCTTACCTTGCCTTGTTTATTTACGATACTTATTGAGTTGGTTGTACTCATACTACACTCTGCACTTCATGCGCAGATCCAGGTGCTTCCGGTCATGGAGGTTGCTAGTGGTAGAGCTTGTTCAGTTCGAAGACTATCGAGGTAGCTGCCTTGGCGTCCGCAGACCTTGACTCTCCTCCTTTCTCTTTTAGTTTCATTTATACTGTTCTACTTTCCTAGACAGTGTTTTTCTGCAGTCAGACCATTGATATTGTGTAGATGCTCATGTACTCAGTGACACCCGGATTTTGGGGCGGAAATTTTGTATTGAGTTGTGATGTTTTTCTTCCGGTTATTATGAGATTTTATTCACTTAAACCTAGTTCAGCATGTTTTAAATTAAAGACGTCTGTATTTGTGAGTTGTCGGCTTGCCTAGTATCGCAATAGGCGCCAATAGGCGCCATCACGGCATGCGTGATTTTTGGGTCAGTGAGAAGAAGTTTGTCTCTCCTGCGTTAAATCTTCAAACGAAGTTTACATCTCTAAGCGACAGTCTATGAGTTATGCAAATGTTTATGGAGGACCATGAATTCCTTGCTAAGACAAGCTGAAATAGAACTGCAGATACAGCAGTGTGAATGAATCTAACAAGTAATGTAAGAGATATGGAAGTAAACCCCATAGCAGGTAACTCGAAGATCAAATGCCTGAATTAATGTTGGATGAAAATCAGCATAAGAATCTTAACATTTCTAAAACCCAAAACTGGTATACAAGCCTTACTAGATGTAATATGCTAAAAGATTTTGGACATAATTCAAGAGTAATACAATTGAGCAATTACAATCTTCACTAGACAAAATAAAACATGTAGTAAATCTTGTAAATCACAAGTAAGCTAAAATACAGCAGTGTCACACAAGGACCAAAAAAAACCTAATTTGTAAAACTCACACGATGATTTTGCATCACAAGGCAATCTATACTCATCTTCTTTAGCAACACGGGCGGGAATCTGCAGGAAAGTTGATAGCCAGTTGTATATCAGTAAAATAAGAATTATTACTGAAACCTGACCCCTTCACAAGCACAACCACTTTACTTTCACATAGCTCTCAAGAAAGTACAATGAAGAGTTTACATGAATGAGAGTATACATTCTCTTTGATATGCAAATGCGGGTCATAAGTGCTCATTCAATATAGAGTTGAGCATGCTATAAGGTCAACAGGCTTTTAAAATTCATGAAGAGAATAGTAGACAATCCTTCCTCCAATATGCCATCATCATAAGCATAATTCTGCTCATCACCACCACCAGTTCCTTTGTTTCCCCTTTTTAATCAGTCCTTCAACCACCGTTTGCTGTTCTTCTTCGAGATGAACATTTTATACATAGCAAGGCCAAGAGATTTAAGTAACAGTTCTTACAGATCACATTAAATGCCAGGTTTTGTTCTTTCCAAATAATATTAAGCTCTCCTTTCATGCGAAGATTACCTATTATGATACAGTTTGAATGCAATGGGAGCCTTACATTCAAAGCCGATCAGGCAAGCTCTTTACTGTTTCTCTATCAATGAAAAGCTTGAATTTACCATTATGACTCAACTGTCTGTTATATTTATCTTTTAAAGCCCTTCGAATAGGGTAATCTGGCATTTTTCCCAAGTGAAAAGAAATGGAGAAGCAAAGCAGAAAAGAGAACATTGGAAGAGAGAGAACAAAAAGAAGATGAAGTCATAAAGAGGCAAACAAACATATACCTTCCAAACACTGTTCCTTCAATATTCACATTTTCCACAAACTGTACTGTAGATGCTTGACTCGCTGCACTGAATTCCTCGAGGATATTGTTGTCCTATTATTAGACAAAGAAATGTCTTGAAATCAACCCATGGAAACAACTGAACTCAAGTCTTAAAAATGTAAAAATCTGATAATCGTATTGGAGAAAGTTTGGGTCACATAGAGGTGCGCAAGTTGTTTCCCTATACTGTCTAAGAGGCAGGATTGTGTCCCTGACATATTCTGTTTGGTTTGTAGTTGGTTTTCTGGAAAAAAACCTACCTTGACCGCTTGACGTGTCAAATATTTCGCCCATTATTTTAGATATAATACACACATGTATGAGTAATATGCAGGCATCAAAGTATACTAAGGTACAACTCAGAATGCTAAATTAGGTATATATGAAAGAAAAAAAACATCTACAACTGGAAGCACCAGAAAAAGATAGGGAATATTCTAACTGGCAGCAATATACAACTCATATTCTTTATTGCCTCTTATTCCAAAGAGTTTCTAACTTTTACTGCATGTATACTCGTATTATCTTTAATCAGATGCTATACAATGTCATACATGGAATGCGCTCTCATACATGCACTTAGACAATCAGTATGCTAAGCACACATTCATGAGTATTTGACTATCAGGAGATTTTGAGAACTGAATATAATATTACAAGCTCGCATTTTATGCATAAAAAATTATAATGGAACACTTTCTGACTTCCCACAGAAATCTTTAATTACAGTTTGCTTGTTTGATAGTATTGTATCAAGTGTCTATGCAAGTTTGTCCTGAAAGCGGAAGAACTGCTGAAACTGCGTGAAAACCTTTACAAAATATTATATTAAATAGTACCGACTTTTCAATGTGTGCATTCTCAATAAAGCTAAACGGAACATCTATGTTCTCCGATACACTTTACCTTGGTGATGATCATTGTTAAAAGTTCATATCCCAAGCAGATTGCAAGTATAGGGAAATGCTCGCCAGCATCATTCTTCTCCAAAGCTTTCTGTGAGTATCAATGAAGCATTTAAAATCATTATAATGATTTTCATTAAAGAACATCTTTGCTACTATCCTGTATTCGAATGAAAAGACTAGGAAATTTCATTATGTCAAACTTTTTGGTCACAGATTCCAATCCAAATGCAGAGTATTTCCACTTAATAAATATTGCAGCAATAGGAGCATGATAGCATGAGTCTATGTAGGTATACAAGCAGAGTAGATAATCACCTGGAAAATTCCTTTAATAACATCAAAATAGAGACCGTCCTTGGCCCACCCACCAGTGAAGATAATGCCATTAACAAGATTAAGTTTCTGCAAAGAGAAATTGAATTAGCAAATCTCAAACTGCAATTGATAGGGACAATCCTACAGAAGATAATATCTACTGCTTTTAAAATTTCCACAATCACAAGACGAGAGAAATGAAAAAGGAATAGTAATTGATACTTGCTTGATTGAGAATTTCAGGAGGCTCCGTGTATATGAGAGGAATGACTCTAGCACCAGCCATTTCAGCAAACTTAACATAGGAAGCAGCAATGTAGGAAATATTAGTAGCGTTGCTAAGGCGGCCGGAGGCGCCATCGCCGGGATGACTAACAATTCCGATAGCCGGCCGGTAATTAAGTGTAGGGTCAGGAGCTGGACAGCTCGACGGGAGAGTCTGCTGGGAGTCAAAGTGTAGACTTCCTGCAGCAGCAGGAGTAGCAATCCCGAAGACAACAAGAAGAAATGAAATCAAAAGTTTATTCCTCATTTGATGTAATTAAATATGAGGGGAACGAGTACAATGCAGCAAGTGTGGGAGTAACGCAAAATCTAAGTTCTGAACTTATTATAGATGGGAATTAATGCATTTTATTTTGTTTTAGTTTGGAACCAATCGTGGATTCTCTGTTAATCCCGAGAAAATGAAATAAGAAGAAAAGGGGAAAATAACAAAAATATGATATTTTTATGCTACTATTAATTTTTTGACACCGGCAACAGAAGTTTTGAGAAAATAGCCCGGCAACATATTTGTATGGGTCAAAATTGGATCTAGTTTAGTGAATGCAGAGGCCGAGGTCGAAACCAAGTACAGTCCAGTGGCGAGGAATCGCTCTGAGAGGGAGACCAGTGCTCGACTAGAGAATAAACAACTGCAACAGTTAGGATGTTCCTATGATTATGAATAGGAATATTCCATTGAATATTCTCCCAAATTGTACTTTTTTAGGGTTTTCTAGGAATATCCCTTACAAATAGGAAGAGAGAGGAAACAAAAAGGGGTGCTTCATGACTTTTATGAAAGAACATCTTGTAAAGAGTTGACTATCAAGAATATACAAAAAGCTTGTCTTGTCTCCTCTGTTTGATTCCATTACAAAACATTCCTCCTTTATTCACAAGATTCAAGAACACTTTGTTCATTTTCATAGTCTGTTGTCACACGCTATAGTCAGAAGAAGGAATCATTCATCCCATTCAACATTTGGGTGACAAATTCCTTCTTATTACATTTAATGTCATTTGTCATATTTATTGCATGCTTTCATTCTCATATTTATTAACAGTTATTGAGCATCAACTTGACATTCGTTGACTTGAGCGCGGTCCCGTACCATCCAAGTTGTCGAACTTCAGATCTGGAATTTATTACTTTTAACTTGGATTCACCATTTGTCTATTTATTAAATTGGTTTTAAGAAAAAGGGCTTAAAAATTTTTGGTCAAACAATTTGGCGCCGTCTGTGGGGAGTTCCTAGTTAAAAAGTTTAGTTTCTCTAGATCTAAAAAAAAAATCCCTTTTTCTTGTTTGCACAAGCTAACAATGGCAGGAAAAGGAGAGGAAAAACTGAAAGCAGTGATGGGTGTCACTACTAACCTCCTAGGCACCATCAACGAGGTGGACAGGGAAGACGAGGAGAATGTGACGCCGAGCGCCTCACCCAGGCAAAGTGACTCACCTCCTCCTCATGGGAGTGTAACCGCTTCACATGAGAAGGGAGCCTCCGCGTCCACGGTGGAAGAAGCTTCGCTCGGAGTGAAAAAGTTATTGGAGGCGTGGCTGACAAGTACCCTAAGAAGTATACTCGACAAACCCGCTCAAGGTGCGAGTAGGAACACCGCACGAGTTGACACCCTAATAACCATCAACGAGCGCTCCTCCCCCAACAGGTAACACTCACACCGTTGTTGATGTAGGTAACGACGCCCTCATAGCTATTCTGAAGAAAATGGAAGAAATGGAGAATGAGAATAAAGCGTTCCGCGACCAAATGAGGGAGCACCAAGAAAGGGTTGATAAGATACCAGGTGCCCCGAAACTTCTGCCAAAACGGGACGTCGGCCGGTTCGTGGAACAGCCATATAGCGAGGAGGCAGCCCCACATGCCATACCTAAAACCTTCAAAATGCTGCCATATCTGAAAATATACGATGGCACAAAGGACCGGAAGACCATATCATTCATTAGGTCATGGCGGTAAAAGGCAACGACCTCTCGAAAGAGCAGGTACCATCGGTGCTGCTGAAGAAGTTCGTTGAAACCCTAACAGGGGGAGCCTTAACATGGTACTCACAATTACCAGCACGTTCCATAATGACGTTCGAGGAACTGGCCGACAAGTTCGTCACCGCCCATGCCGTGGCCAAGAAAGCAGAAGCCAGAGTGAATGACATATTCACCATCAAACAATCGCCTGGCGAAGGACTCCGGGACTTCCTCGCCCGGTTCAACAGAGTAAGAATAAGCCTGCCAAACGTGTCAGAGGGGGTGGCGGAAACGGCATTTCAAAATGGGTTAAATAGGAACGGGTCGAGGGCGACCAGAAAATTATTATGGTCCAACCCAACGGCTAACGACAGTCCAAATGGAATCAAGGAAAGATCGTCGGAATGACAGCCGAAGAGATCACGCAGGTCCGCGCCTCAATCGGGAAATGCACCAACCATACATCAGAGCTGCCATCCCACTACCTCCCCGCCAAGCCGAAGGGGCGTCCAGGCCACAAACGGGAACTCACCCAAATGAAAGAAGTATGCCTCCACTTTTATCTGCTCACAATTTTTGTATTTCTCCTTCAAAAATAGTTTACGCCCTAGAGAAGCTCGGTCCCAAGGTGAAATGGCCACAAAAGATAAAGTCGGACCCAAATTCTAGAAACTCGAATGCCCTCTACGAGTTCCATCAGGAATGAGGCCACAAGATCGAGGATTGCATAGCCCTACGACAAGAATTTGTGAACATGCTCCACCAAGGACATTTAAAGGAGCTGATGAGTGACCGAGGGATAGCCAATTTCGCCCGTGGACGAGAACCACATCAAGGCGCCCCAAAGCCACCCTCCCCCGCCCGTACCATCCAAATGATCATCGGCGGAGGCGACGAAGCAACAATCAACCATGTGAAGTTCACCACCACACACAAATTGAAGCGGTCGATCACCCATGAACGGTATGATCACCTCGAAGACAGTATCATCTTCGATAAGTCAAATACTCGCGGTTTGACCTTTCCTCATTTCGACGCTCTTGTTATTACTTTACGAATTTTAGATACCGATGTAAAAAGAATCATGGTAGACGATGGGAGCGGCGCGTGTATTATCCACCCCAGAGTTCTCACACAAATGAGACTCGAGGATAAGATAGTACCACGCTGCATAACACTAACAGGTTTTAACAATGCAGTTGAACGAACCTTCGGAAAGATAACATTGTCCGTTCTGGCCGGGGGCGTCACCTTGGAAACAACATTCCATGTCATGAAACAAGACACAACCTACAATGCCATTATAGGGCGACCCTGGATACATGCCACGAGGGTCATTCCATCCAGTTTATTTCATGTCATCAAGCTCCCCACCCCATAGAGAATATTCAACATCCGTGATGAACACCGCACAGCTCAAGAATGCTACTGCATCGCCCAAGACTGCACATACACTCAACAATTAAGAGGGGAAGAATCAGGAGCATAGCAATTACCAAAGTCGGGGCCCGAGTCCGATGAACAAATAGACGTCGTCAAAGACCCCGACATCATGGAAGCCACAGGGTCAACAGCGGAGGACCTCGATCCCGTTCAGCTGGACAAAAGCGACCACAACAATAAAGCCTACATCGGCCATAAACTCACAAAACCAGGTAAATTCCATAAATTTTTAACTTACAATGCCGATCTGTTTGCTTTCTCCCATGCAGCCATGCCAGGTATCCCAAAAAATAAATCAACACACAAGGTGAATGTCGATCCACTCTACCCGTTAGTACGACAAATCAGAAGAAAGTTCAATGTTGCAATCAACGAGGCCGTCTGCGAAGAGGTAGAAAAATTGCTTGCCAACGGTTCCATTCGAGAGTCAAATTACCCCTAATGGGTCGCCAACGTGGTCATGGTGAAAAAGAAAAACGGGAAATGGTGCATGTGCGTAGACTTCACGGACCTAAACAAAGCCTGCCCAAAAGACTCCTTCCCACTGCCTCACATCAATCAGCTCATCGACGCTACAGCTGGGCACGAATTATTAAGCTTCTTGGACGCCTACTCAAGCTACAACCAAATCCTCATGGAGGAGGAGGACCAAGAAAAGACCACCTTCATCACCCACCAAGGGAGGTACTGCTACAAAGTCATGCCGTTTGGGTTGAAAAATGCAGGGGCGACCTATCAGAGGCTGGTCACCAAGATGTTCAAAGAGCAACTCTAAAAAACGATGAAAGTCTATACAGACGACATGTCGGTCAAATCAAAAAGAAAAGAGGACCACATCGACCACCTGGGGGAAGCCTTCGACATAATTAGACGATACGGCATGAAGCTGAACCCCGAAAAGTGCACTTTCGACGTGACCTCGGGAAAGTTCCTCGGCTTTTTGGTGTCGCAGAGAGGCATCGAGGTCAATCCCAACCAAATCAAGGCTATAGAGGGAACCCCTGAAATTTTGACAAGCAAGAAACAGGTGCAGAAATTGACCGGACGTATAGCTGCCCTGTCAAGGTTCATCTCACGATCCTCTGACAGATGCCAAAAAATCTTCAACATACTCAAAAAGGACAACGGACTTCAGTGGAATTTTGAATGCATCAATGCCCTAAGAGAATTAAAGGCATACTTGTCCTCGCCACCGTTACTCGCCAGGGTAGAACCTGGCGAACATCTCTTAATCTACCTAGCCGTATCCGACGTCGCAGTAAGCGTAGTCTTGGTCCGTGAAAATAAAGGTACGCAATCTCCAATATATTACATTAGCAAAACCCTGGTCGATGCCGAAACGGGGTATCCTCACCTCGAAAAACTGGCTCTGGCATTAGTCATAGCTTCACGAAAGCTTAGACCCTATTTTCAATGCCACCCCATCTCGGTGGTCACGACCTTCTCCCTAAGAAGCATCCTACATAAACTCGAGTTGTCGGGTAGACTGGCCAAGTGGGCCATCGAATTAAGCGAGCACGATATAATATATCAGCCGCGAACAACGATAAAATCGCAAGTACTCGCCGACTTCAGCGCCAAAATAATGCCTGAGGATGAGCAGGAAGCCTCCCGTACCTCCCCAAGCTATCCGACCTATCGGTCCTGTACACCGATGGTGCCTCCAACAAGTCAGGATCTGGACTGGGACTCGTGCTCGAGGTCCCAACAGGCGAAGTCATCCGCCAGTCCATACATTGTCCCCACATGACTAACAAAGAGGCCGAGTATGAGGTCGTAATTGCAAGACTGAAACTAGCTCTCAAGTATGGAGCACGGCGAGTCATCCTCCAATGTGACTCACAACTCGTCGTCAACCAAGTCACAGGGACTTTCCAAATCAAAGAACAGAGGCTACAAAAATATCAGGCGGAAATTCCTAAGCTACTGCCCGAGTTCGACGAGTGCCAACTTGACCAGATACCTCGAGCACAAAACATCGAAGCAGACGGCCTTGCCAAATTAGTAGGGGCCACCAAGAACATAAGCGAAAAAGAAAACGTGGTCACCCTTCTCCGTTCGTCGACAGACCAAATTGAGGTACGCACTATAAGCTTGACTTGGGACTAGCGCAACCGTATTATGTCATATTTGCAGGACAGAGTGCTCCCAACTGACAAAAAAGAAGCAAAGAAGCTTCGAATGCAGGCGGCCAGATACAGCATCATCAATCATGACCTGTCCAAAAGAACGTTTGGCGGTCCCTTGGCGAAGTGCCTAGGACCAAACCAAACTAGGCGCATCCTCAAAGAAGTACAGGAAGGCCACTGTGGAGCCCATACCGGTAATCGAGCCCTCGTCAGATGCCTCATACGGGTAGGCTATTACTAGCCCACCATAAAAAAAGGAAGCTGCCGACTTCGTTAGAAAGTGCGAACAATGCCAAAAATACGTTACAATGATCCACCAGGCAAACGAGCACCTCCACTTAGTCATATCACCTTGACCATTCATAAAATGGGGGATGGACATCGTCGAACCCCTTCCAGCAGGACGAGGTAATGTACAAGTTCTTTTGGTTTTAACTGACTATTTTTCCAAGTGGGTAGAAGCAGGTGCATTAGCCCAAATACGCGAACAGGAAGCTATCACATTCATATGGAGGAACATCATATGCCTCTTCGGCATCCCCAAAGAAATCAATTGTGACACAAGACCCCAATTCACCGGAAAAAAGTCTGTCGAATTCTTCGAGAAACAACACATCAAGCGAATACTCTCCACGCCATATCATCCCACAGGCAACGGTCAAGCAGAGTCCTCCAACAAAACAATACAGAACATCATGAAGATGAAGCTTGAGGACGCCAAGGGACTGTGGCTAGAACTGCTACCGAAAGTGCTATGGGTATACCGCACCACGCCAAAAACAAGCACAGGAGAAACGTCATATTTACTAGTCTATGGGACTGACACAGTAATACCAGTCAAAGTCAGGAAACCAAGTTTGAGATACTCCAACGAGAGCGGACCAAGTAATGATGAAAGCAGAAAGCAAGACCTCGACGAAACAGATGAGCGAAGAGACATGGTGTTGATACCCAATTTTTTTCTATATATTTTAATATGCAAAATACTTTCAAAATAGCACACGTGCGCATATATAAGCATGTCCAAATGTCTTATTATTTTTCCTCAATTTTTAAAGATTTTTTAAACCAATTTATTTTCCTATTTCATTCATAAAAAACCAATAATAATTACCAAAATTATCATTTTTGGTTATTCAAACTCTCATATTTTATACTAAATATAGCTAAGATATTTTTTGCATATTTTTTATAAATCGATTTAGTATTTTTAGGGCTAAATTGCATATAATTGCAATATTAGCCCCTTTTAGATTTAATTGCGTTTATATCTATAAAAATTAAGTCCAGTATTTTTTATTTGATAGTTATGTACTATAAATAGTTTTGGCACCTTTAATTTATTTACAGAAATTATTTTATTATTTTTTATAAATCAAAAATAGGAAAATTGGCTATTTAAATGTTAGCCCCATTTTATTTCGATTATAGCCCAAATTGAACCCCCAATTTGAATCCCAAATACCATAACCCAATTCCCATTCAAACCGACCCACAACCCAATTAAATGATCCACCCGGACTCCCATTTAATCCCAACCGTTGATCGTTTAGATCAACGGCTCCCATTAATCCTTTCCTAATTAAACCCAAAGACCCCCCAAACGCTTTTCATTCTTCATAATCCGCCGCCTCTAAAACCCCTCCTCTCCCAAATTCTCTCTACAACCCCATCAAACCCTAGCCTCCGCCACCCTAATCCGCCCTAATCCATGACCTTCCAAGGTTATCACAGACCTGTATCATCCTCCCATGGCTTCTACGTGTTCGTTTCTGTGGTCTCATTACCAGGTCCTGAAGGGGTTTTGTCCAGTCTTTGCTCGATGGCTGTTCTCTGGTCGTCTCTGACCTTTCTCCGACCAGCCATGGCTATTCGAGTTAGACTTTTGACTCTCCTGCTTAGATCGATGGTTTTCAAGGCCTTTCTCATCATTTGGGGTTCTTCTGAAACCCTAATCTCTAAGGTTCTTTTTGATTTCTTTTAGATCTGCGTCAGATCTATGTTTGCTTTGAACTTCTAAGCATTTTTCTCAAAGTTTCTTTTAAAACTCTGCTTTCAAAACTCTTTATCTTTCCTGATTAGGGTTTTCTTGTTAAGTTATTTCGATCTTTTCTCTGATTTTCAGGACATATTTCGCTATGTTTGCTTATATCGTTCTTCTACCTGGGTTTGCATGTTAAAAGCCCTAATTTCTTTTGACTGTTTATCAGACAAATGCTTGTTTGTTTGAGTTTTGTCTGATTCGCTTGTTTATCCTCTTTAAAAACTCTACTATTGTTGAAAACCCTATGGCTTTGGGTCTGAGACCGTTCGTTTAAGTACATGACTCGATTTGAAGTTCTTTATTTCAAAATCTCTTATTCCTTTGTGTGATTCTTCTTATTCTGGATTTCTATCTTCTCTAAAACTTAACTATGCTCGAAACCCTAATTTTTCAAAGAGGTTTTTCTTCACCTGCTACTGTAAGATATTCGCATGCTTTGATATTCTATGTTTCTTCACTACTGATTCAATGTGACCTGACCTACATGACTATCATGCTGCGAATGTTTGCTGTCTGCTAACTTTGTGCTATTATTTCACGCTGTTTCTTTTTTCCAATAGTTTGGCCTCGCATGTCTAGTGTTTGTGCCCTTTATTTATGTGCTGAGTTTCCTTCTTTGATTGACCTTCAATTTTGTGACTGATTTCAAACTTTTCCTTTGTGAAATCCTGATTTCACTCGCCTGTTAAGGTTAATTGATTTCTTTTCCTATCTTGCCTTATTGAATTCTTTCCAAAAATAAATATATTCATGTACTTAGACTTGATTACTTACTCAATTGTTTTACTACTTCTTTTAAGGGAACTATCAGTCTACTTACAAATTGATTTCCTTCCTTATTATGAGCCTGTCATTACCCGTTAAAGGCAATTACTTGTATTTGATTCTGAATAGTGATTGTTTCCATGTTTGTGGCTTATTATTTCTCTTTCACTCGTTTTCAAAAAGCTATAAATACCCTGTACTTCTCTTCTTTCAAGGACACGAACAATTTTAAAGTTAAAACACACACACTTACACTCAAAAAACTCTCTCTTGCTTTACTGCTACTTGTGCTACTATCTGTTTAGCCGATGGAAACCAAGGCTAGATTTTGGAGTCCTGTTTACTTTTTTTTACTGCACTTTGCTTCTCTGACTGGTATGTTCAACTAATTTTCAGCATCAACAATAACATGTTTCTTTACTGTTTCTTTCATTCTTGTTTGTCTCCTGTTTGTATTTAACTAAGTTCCATCATTAAGCATGTTGTATTCTGCCTTTTCTGTTCTGAATTAATGTTTCTGTTACTTACTTATCATGGCCTGTGAACATTAAATCCCCATCCCCAATGTGTTTGGTATGGGTCATGGCAATATTGAACATTGTTGTCCATGACCCAAACTTGATCCCCCTGGGATCATAACCTCCATGTTTTCTCTGGTTGTTGTGTGTTCTGGTTGGCTTATAGGCATGCCAACATCTTCTATTGCTGTGCATGCCCAAAGCTAACCCTTGCCTAAGTACATAGGCTCCTTGCAATGAATTCACAACCCCTGACCCCCTTGTATGAAGTTATCAACTCTGTATTTTACTAATTACTGTTTTCCTACCACCCTTTACCCCCCTCAGTTTTAAAATTTTATTCCTGCACTTCCACTCTACTCTTAGACTTATGTTCTGGCCCTCTTGTGTGAGCCTTGCCTTTGGAACCATGAGTTCCCTCTGAACTTGGACACATAAGGGCTGGCATTTCCACACTGCACTCATCTCTATTCTGGTTATGTAACTTGAGCGTGAGCACTGTCCGGGGTTCTCTTGAGACCCTTAGGGAACTTTGACACACTCAAGTTTGAGAAAGGCTTTGGATCAATGGCATTTGAGGTGGTTTATTCCATAACTCAGAGAGGAAGTCAAGAATCAGGCTTCCTCTAGTTGTAACTTTTCTTAGTACTTTTTCTGATGTAATTCATTACTGGGTCTGTAATAATTTCTGTAATAAACACTGGGGTTGGCTAGTGAAAAAGGGTTGGGAATTATGCATGCTTGAGGGTAGATATCATGCCTATAGGACTTAAGAATCTTCATGTTTAATTCTGCAATTTAGATATCATGTCTATAGGACCTAAGATCTGCATGTTTAATTCTGTAATTTAGAAATCATGCCTATAGGACCTAAGATCTGCATGTTTAATTCTGTAATTTAGAAATCATGCCTATAGGAACTAAAAATGGCCGCAATATAAATCATGTCTATAGGATCTGTTTTTTAGATTATGCATGTTTAATTCTGCATTTTAGATACTATGTTATTAGGATCTAAATGGTTAAAATCAGATATCATTAAAATCAGTACCCCTTCGTATAAGTCATGCCTATAGGGATTCCCAAAGTAAGTAAAGAAAAATCTGGTTCGTTTCTATTCACATTCAATGTTAGATATCATGTCCATAGGGTTTAAAATCAGCAATAGTAGATACCATCGCCTGCAGAATCTGAAACTAGTCTGTTTTAAAATCAGCTTATTCTGAATCAGTTTTAAATAATCTAATTTTCTTATTTAACGAAGTCTAGCAAGCATGCCTATAGGGTCTCAAACCATTCGTTTAAAAGTTGTTCTGCTTTGCCACACTTCTAAATCAATAAGTAGATATTATGTTCCTAAGAGCTCACCTAAACACTTAGGCAAGCCTTAGGGTAATAACAATAAAATTGAATCCTCCTTTTGAAATTGCTACAACAAGCAGGCAGGCCTGATTCAGACTTCTTATCTGAGTTATGCATTAAGTTGGTCTGCTCCAACAATTGAACTCCCCTCGTTTTCAGTATTTTTGATCAGACCTTAAATGTATGGGCAAGTCATGCTATTTATGTGTTTGTTTGAGGAGGTATACATGATCCTTTACTTGTTTACATGTTTCCCTTAACGTGCAGTATTATTTGTTTTGTATGTCGCCTTAGATTTTTACCTTTTGAAACCAAAATCAGCCTAATATCCCTCCCCTTTAGGAATAGTAGTCCTAAATTCCTCCGGGACTGATAGGAATGGGACGGGTAATAGCATGCAATAGCGATCGAGACCAATCCGTGCTTTAATACCTTAACGGGGTGGGAAAGGGTAGATATGGATATGATGACCGGTGCGCTAATACCACGTGTAGCCCCTCTTTTGAGGAGTGATTACCGGGTATTGCATTGATGTGATCCATATTTTAAATATACCTAGGACTCCCTTCCTTTATTTCCCTTTTCTTTTAAAAGCATTGCAACTCCTTGTTTAAAATCAGCCTTAATTGCTCTTTCAAACTTTGTTTACTTTCAAACAGTTGTTTACTAAAATCCCCTCTTATTTGAGCCTTATCTATTTATATGTCAATTGAACCAAATTCACAATCAATTGTCTGGCCGGGAACCACACTAGTGGATCCTGAGGGGTACCTAACACCTTCCCGTTGGGATAATTTCAAGCCCTTACCCTATCTCTGGTTATTCAAACAAAACTTAGAATTGAACCCTATTGGTGTCCTAATGCACCTTAAATTGTTAGGTGGCGACTCTTCAAATGCAAAACCCAGTTCCCAAAAGGAACGAGTTGTCCCATACCAAATGTCATGAACCCGATTTCGCGAGAAAAAAAGGGGCGCAACACACGACCTATGTAAGAATGATAGCTAAAAAACAGCAAGCAGAACGATACTACAACAAAAAAGCCAAAGTCAGACCACTCAAGGTAGGGGACTATGTACTCAAAGCCAAAACACAAGCGATCAAAGACCCACGGGAAGGCAAACTGGTAACCAATTGCGACGGACCATACAAAACCACGGCAACAGCAAACAAAGGGTCATTCCAACTAGAAACAATGGAGGAAAAACTACTACCAAACAATTGGAACGTCGCCCACCTCAAATACTTCAACTTCTGAACACGGACGTCCTCGAAGTCCTACTCTTTTTCCCTCACCCGAGTTTTGTCCCAATTGGGTTTTCTCGGGGAGGTTTTTAATGAGGCGACAAAGAGGGCGTCTCGAAGTTTAGGTATTAAGTTCATCGCCCCCCCTATCGACTACTTCTCTAGGTCGAGTGATGAAGGGACTAGATAGACTGGGACTACTCGAATGTAAGTACAGACCGAACAGAAATATGTAATATTCTCCAATGAGTAAACAAATCATTATATGACATTCTCACACAACTCCACCAAATTTACACATCACGCCAACGCAAAGGAAATGTACAATCGATTTCACTCGAATTATTTTCTAAGTCTACTTTCGACCTCATTCGAATCGATCTACATTTGACCTCATTTGCATCAACCTACATTCGACCTCGCTCGAATTAACTTACATTCGACCTTGTTCGAATCGATCTATATTCGACCTCGTTCAAATCAATCTACATTCGACCTCAATCGAATTAACTTACATTTGACCTCGCTCGAATCGATCTACATTCGACCTCGTTCGAATCGATCAACATTTGACCTCGCTCAAATTAAATTACATTCGACCTCGTTCAAATCAACCTACATTTGACCTCGTTCGAATCGATCTACATTCGACCTCGCCCAAATTAACATATATTCAACCTCGTTCGAATCGATCTACGTTCGACCTTATTCGAATCGATCTACGTTCGACCTCGCTCGTATTAACTTACATTCGACCTCGTGCAAATCAATCTACATTCGACCCTGTTCGAATCAATCTACATTAGACCTCGCTCGAGTTAACTTACATTTGACCTCGTTCGAATCGATCTGCATTCGACCTCGTTCGAATCAACTTACATTTGACCAACCGAAAGTTAGAGACTTTCTCACAAAAGAACACTCACGGGAAAGAAAAAAGAAAGAAGAGCCAGAAATACACAGCAAAAGACAACTGTTCCATTTCAATCATTCCATACCAGTACATTTTACAAAGGGCTTAAAAGCAGCAAAACACAAAAAAAACAAAAAAACAAGTACAAAGACTCCACGCCGCATCATCCCCCATCACCAACGTCACCGACATACTCGTTGCCGTACCAAGGGTCGGCAGCAAGCACATCTAAGGCGTCTTCATCATCATCCCCACCGGGCGTACCAGGATCATAACCACAGGCGTCACGAGCTGTACGTGACTTGACACGAACATCCTCAAATTCCGCCTCGGAAATCTTTCCAGCCGTCTTCAGAGACTGTATATGTCAAGTTGGGCCTCAGCATGAACCGACATTTCATACAACTCCAGTGACAAACCGGGAGCGGCAGAAGTTTGAGAAGTAGACGGCTGGGCCTGCTCTTGCGCCTTCTCGGCTCTTAGGGCGACAACCGGCTCATTGAGCTCAGACAGCTCCGCCTCCAACCCCCAATCAGCTCCTCAAACCTTGCCTCCTTGAGCGCCAAAGTTTCAGCCTCAGTAGCTCGCTCAGACCTGCAAACACAGAGGGTGCCCCCTAGGGCTGCTGCCTCCGCCACAACAGCCATTCTGGCTTTCTCAGCTCGGCCTAACGCTATGATCCTGGTGCTCAACTCACCCCTCAAGTTGATGGCCCTTGTTTCGCTCTACTCGAGCTCGACCCTTAAAGACGCCACCTGCGCCTGAAGGTCAGTATTCTCGGCCATCACTCCCTTGCTCACCTCGAGCTTATCCCTCAACGCCCCCTCAAGCACGGTGCATCTACCGATGGCCCTCATAAGCTCCTCTCCCTTCTCCCTCAGCTCCTCATCCTTCTGCTTGAGCCCATCGCGGAGCGTCTGAAGCTAGCCGTCCTAGCTAAGTAAGTCGACTAGCGTTTGGTGCTTAGACCGGTACTTTCTGTACTTGGATACCATCTTCTTGAAGAGGGCTGTCATATGCTCTTCCTGCCGATGACGCTCAATCTCCATGATGAGGGTCTGACACGCAAAAGAAGACAGGTCAGCGGAAGTAAATTACACATACGAAATGAACTAACCTAACATGGGAAAAGCAAACTTACTCGCAAGAATATGCCAGATATACCCAACGACAGATCCGCATCCTTCAGCGTCTGCAGCGTCCTATTCTCAGAATCCGCACACAGAGGAGCGAAGGCCGGCACCGCCCATTCCGAGTTGGCCAAGAGGTCATAATCTACGGGGATGACTATGTGCCGATCAGGCCCCTCCGTCCTTATCTCCACTCGGGTGAACCTCTCCTCAACATCCCGTACCTCCTCAGGGTCGACATCGGAGCCCAACCCATCATCTTCTACGAGGATGGTTTTACCCCTTCCATCCGCTGATGATGACCCGACCCCGGCTATTCGAGCAGGTTCCCCTCCGTCGTAGGTCCCTTCAACCTCTGACGGCCTTTCCTCCGTGATGATAGCTGGCCGTGGGAGCATCCTCAATGCCTAGTAAAGGCGCCGCCTCCGCATCCAAAACAATGGGCCTTTCCGACACGATATCAGCAGCACCGACCCTTCTAGTCTCCACCCTCTACTTTTTCCTCGGTACCGCCTCCTCCTCGTCAATTAGGTGTAGGACGCGGTGATCAGAGGTCTCACCCGATGTAACGGTTTCCTGTGGGGCAGAATCGCCCAACGGTGGAGCTTGAGTTTGACCCTCTCGTACAGACTTAGTCAGTACGAATTGCATTGTAGCCGAAACGACCGCCTGGCGGAATGCGGGCACCGTAGCCTTCGCCTTCCTGGAAGCTCGCTGACCTGGAAAAAAGAAAATCATGTTAAAAAAGCGATGACAAGACGGTGTTAAGCTATAGCGAAAATGAAAGGGTCATGGAAATGAGAATCAGACTCACTAGTTGAAGGCTTGGGCCCGAACTGCTTGTTAAAGGACGCCTAGTCGCGAATTCCCATAGTATGAGGTAAGATGCGAGTTACCCAATCTTCTATATCAAGAACCAAGGAAGGTGGATGCCTACTAGCTGAAAGTAGAAAGACATGAGCAAGTTAGAAACAAAAAGAGGGGGGATAACAAAATATATGACAAACGGTAAAAGACCCTTACGGTTGAAGTTCCGCTGCTTGGGGAACTCGGCTGGGTCCGCCACTACGTGCTCGGTCCTGACGAAGAAGTAACTGTACCAGAATCGGCGGTTCGCCTTGTCATCCATCCCCGTCACCAATCCTTTAGTCCCATAGTGGCGGAGATGAATCAGCGGGCCTTTGTAGAAACTAGGCGAGAAGATATGCAGCAGATGACGGATGGAGACTTCGCAGCCGGCCAACTTTGCGAACTTTGCCAGCATCAAAAAGACTTTATATAGGTAAGGGGAAAGCTATGCCGAGCAGACACCATAAAATCGGCAGAACTCCTCAACTAGTGGGGGAAGAGAAAGAGAGTAACCCACCAAAAATGGGTAGGCGTAGAAAGCGCAATACCCAGGCCGGTGAACTTGTATCGCGTCGTTCCCCACCGAAATAATATCGACGTGAGCAGAAATACGGAATTTAGACCGCAGGTCAGATATTTGTTTTGACCCCATGACTGGTAGTACCTGCTCGGAAGCAGGGGAGGTTCTTTTAGGAAGTCATTTCTGACCGACGGGTTCCGAGGAACAATCTCCTCCATAGTGGGAAAACTTTTGTCTCCCGCAACTGTGGGTTCACCGCTACCGGAAGGCATGGCTACCGACAAAGGGGTGGCATCGGAGACTATGTCAGAAGTGTGAGGGGTGTTTGTCATTTCTGCAGTAAAATGTATACAGTAGAGCCGGAAGGAGAGTATCAACGGGAAAAGAAACCGGAAGCTAGAGCTGAAAAATAGAAGGAAATCGGAGACAAGGGTTAGAGAAGAAGCAGAAGAACAAGCAAAGTGCCAATGGAATATGAAGTGCGAGAAGTTTCATTTTCGAATCTCCCTTCCCTTATTTATAAGATATAGTGGCGCCCAAATCGATGCAAGAAACCGTCATTGACACCAAAATCAAAGCAATAGAGGCACTGGAAATGACGCATTGCATCGGGAAGATGTGTGGCCATGACGTCATCCTATGTTAGCCACGCCAACCACAACCTTTGAGCCGATCCTCGTCAATGCAACATCGACCAATTCAGCTCGCTCGCCACAACGGAATGTCTTGTGATTAGATACAGATAATATCCGATCATCGAGGACTCCCAAGAGGACGACCTCAATAAGCGGAGGGACTAACTGTATGGGTCAAAATTGAGTCTAGTTTAGTGAATGCAGACACACGAGCTGAGACCGAGGTCGAAACCAAGTACGGTCCAGTGGCGAGGAATTGCCAAGAGATGGAGACCGGTGCCGAGGTCGAGTAGAGAACAAACAACTGCAATGGCTAGGATATTCCTAGGAATATTCCATTGAATACTCCCCCAAATTGTACTGTTTAGGCTTTTCTAGGAATATCCCTTACAAATAGGAAGAGAGAGGAAATAAAAAGGGGGGGGGGGGTTCGGGACTTTTATGAAAGAACATCTTGTAATGAGTTGACTATCAAGAATACACAAAAAGCTTGTCTTGTCTCCTCTATTTGATTCCATTACAAAATATTCCTCTTTTATTCGCAAGATCCAATAACACTTTGTTAATTTCCATAGTCTGCTGTTACACGCTATAGTGAGAAGAAGGAATCATCCATCTCATTCAACACTTGGGTGAAAAATTCCTTCTTATTACATTTAATGCCATTTGTCACATTTATTGCATGCTTTCATTCTCATATTTATTAACAGTCATTGAGCATCAACTTGACATTCGTTGGCTTGAACACGGCCCCGTACCATCCAAGTTGTTGAACTTCAGATCTGGGATTTATTACTTTTAACTTGGATTCACCCGTTGCCTATTTATTAAATTGGTTTAACAAAAAAAGGTCTTAAAACTTTTTGGTCAAACAATATTTTAGAGCATGCTTGCTAGAATTTCAGCAAGTTATGACAAAATTTTGACGCTCATTGGAATTTTCAGCTGCAATGCTAAATATTCAACTCTGATGGATTACCATAATTTTGTAGCATTGTGCCTGAAGTCCTAGTGTTTAAAATTATGACAATTGGCAGAATCACTTTCAAATTCTGACTAGAATGTTTCAAAATTTTGGCCGGAGGCTATTTTTCAGGACCTTTCTTATTGGGGTCAAAATTTAAAGAGAAACTTTCAGAAACCACTATGTTTTAGTGGTTATTAGCTAGTTGTAGCTACCATTTACTATATTACTTCCTATAGCTAGGGCTGCTTATCGGGCGGATTGGGTGGTTATTTACTCTTAACGGTTTGGCTTATCGGTTATCGGCTTTTAAATTTATTAATCCGCAAGCTGCCCGATAAGATATCAGGCGGATTGGTATCGGTTTAGCTTTTATTGGGCGGCTATCGGGCGGTTTATCGGCCTAATTCAATCTATATTGCGTGCATTAATTGTTTGCTGACCGCTGACTCAAAATAAAATTCCTATCCTCAGCAGATTACATTCCAATCTATACTCTATAGAATACAATAGATGAGTCCGTGACAAGGGTTCAAGGCTTACTATTCCAACAAACAAAGGTATTCTGCATTCCCCCGCTACAGTTAACACAACTTATATTGAAATTAGTCACATGTCTCAACCGAATGATCTTAGAACCCAAAATTCTCCAAACATGTATGTAAACCATAGCTAATCTATAGTGTGAAAAAGTCCTTGCTTCAATAAGTCTTGGCTTTCCGGTACTCCAAGCAAACACAATGGACAGACACCTAGTTGGAGATAGAGTACTGGAAGTGGAAGAAGGGTTTCTGATTATTTAATATATATGGATATAAATAAAATATATATATATATATATATATATATATATATATATATATATATATATATATATATATATATATATATATATAAATATAAATATATTCTTAACGGGTTAACGGATTATCCGTTAAGAAAATTAAATAATTCGCCCCTAAACCGATAAGCCGTTAATAAAAAATTCAATCCGTTCCCCGTCCATTAAACCGTTAACCCAATACCAATAAGCCATTAAGCTTCGGTTTCGGTTCGGTTTTCGGTTTCGGTTCG
This sequence comes from Nicotiana attenuata, assembly GCF_001879085.1. Lineage (NCBI taxonomy): Eukaryota > Viridiplantae > Streptophyta > Magnoliopsida > Solanales > Solanaceae > Nicotiana > Nicotiana attenuata. The sequence continues at coordinate 105,608 of NW_017671185.1, forward strand.
GTTTTGAACACCCCTACCTATAGCTATGTTTTCAGATTTTTTAGAGTGTATTCGATGTATTTAAGCTACTGTATTCATGAATACAATAGCATTTCTAGGCGTGAAACAGGGGATTACAGCTAGATAGATTTTTGTATTCGAGTGTATTCGACTGTATTCATGCGTGAAACATGGAATTACAGCTGGACAGATTATTGTATTCGACTGTATTCATGGCGTGAAACAGGGGATTGCCATGTTTTTAAAACGGAAAGTGAATCAATTAACATAATAGACTCCTAATATAACTCAATAAACTCAATTATAACACACAAATTTTGTATTTCCAGTTATAAAAAAGATTCTCAACCGAAAAACACCCCAAAAACATATCAATCTTCAGAGAAATTATATAATACATCTGAATACATAAATTATACTAACTAACAAAAAACATATGAATACATTCATGGAATATAGCGAGACAGTGAATACAATGAAATATATAGAATACAGCGGGATACATTGAAATACAATGAAAAAAAGGACAATGAATACAATGAAATACATAGAATACAACGAGATACATTGAAAATATATTAACAGAATCTTCAAGTTGCTCAGCCCTAAACTCCGTCGTCTTTGTTCAAGAAAAATCTTAATGTCGTCTCGTTGAGAGGCCGCGATTAAAATTTCTCTAAATAACTGGACCGATTCGACTTCCACCCAAAATCCTCACTTCGAAAGCTTTCTGCTTTAGAGTCTCAACAATGGCAACTTCGTTATATAACTTTGTCAGGGTTTTTCGAACGAATCCAAACCACATATAAAAACTACTAAAAAAATTTAAATCTGACTTCAATTGCGATTTCAACATCGAAATTTTGATGAGATTTTGCAAGTGAAAAACTCCAGCTTGCAATTTCAATGTTTGTAGGCACGTTGCAATCCTTTGTTTTTTCCCCGTTAAATGGAGGTATAATATAAACAATTTTCTTAAACCCCAGTTAAACGGTGATGGTGGCAATTGCTCCAGCATCCGGCGGAGGAGAAGACATCGGGAAGTAGAGAGAGGGAGGGAGAATAGATATGGGGTAGGGGATAGGAGAAATTTGAGGGGATATGAGAGAGAAAAATAATACAAAGCTTATTTAATGGCTTAAGGGTAGGAGGTGACCATAAATAGATATTTGGCTATTAAAAATCAAAAGGTAGCTATGGAATATAATTTTTTAAAAGGGTATTTATTTAAAATAAATAAGTTATAAACCTTTGCTATAGGAGGTAAAAATTCCAAATTCAAATGGTGATCCTAAATAACTCCATCCCACGTAATTATGAGGAAGAAAGGAGATATTTAAGCTAAGGCCCAAGATTGGAGCCCATGAAAGAAGCCCATTAGTGGACTACCACGCAAGCCAATGAATCATTAGGGCTTCTGTGATTTGCCACGGCGTGTTACTTTGAAAAAAGCGTTTTGCCTGTGATTTCACAAAGTGTGCAATTAAAAAACCACCAAGAGATTGCTAAGTGAGAATAAAATTTATTTACTTTCAAATCATTTTAATATGGATTGTCAATACTGGGTATATTATTGTTGTTATTGTTTATATGGATTGCCAATTGCCATTAACTTTCTGCCTGCCTTGTTTCTCCTTTGAGGTTTGTGAATGTATGCTAATTGAATGCGATAGAATTGAGTCTTGTTGACTGTTGAAATCTATCATGCAAAATTCTTTGGACAATGAACAATCTTTGACAGGATTCAGGACCAAACATTATCTTTGGCGAGGGCTATCGACATGAGGATTCATGTTTCCAGGAAGTTTAGTCACTCAATGTGTTCAAGCTTTGTTTATGTTGGCTTTCTAAACGTTATCTAGCGTTAAAAGGGAGCAAAAATTATTCGGAAAATGGTTAAATATACTCCTCTACTATTCGAAAAGGATCATTTATGTCCTTCGTTATACTATTGATCCACTATAGCCCCGACGTTATAAAACTGGTACAAAAATACCCCTCTGCCGTTAAGATCTTCCACCATGGCAACATTATCCCATGTGGCCTGGCATATTATTGACGTGGATTCCAAACCCCATTTTATCCCCCACCCCTGCCCGTTCTTCCTCTACCACTACAGTTTCATTTCCACCACTTTGAACTCACCTCCACAACCTCCATTAGCCCCCTCAATAATATCAAGTCTGCCAAAAATAGTGTTAAGAAGATGGAGTTCAATGCTTGTAGGAGTTGGAGGCATGAGGTTTAACAATTACAGGGAACAGAAGTAAAAGCAACCTTCAACCCTAACCAAACAACAAAATGGTTCATTAAACTTGAAAACTAGAAGACACCCAGAATATGTCAGACCATGTGGGGTAATGGTGCCATGGTGGAGGGTCTAACGGCAGAAGGGTATTTTTATACCAGTTTTATAACGTCGGGGGCTATAGTGAATCAATAGTATAACGAAGGACATAAATGATCCTTTTCGAATAGTAGAGGGATATTTTTAACCCTTTTTCGAAAATTATTTGTAGTCACTCGGTGAAAACTAATGGCAACTGGACCATAAAATAAGGTATTCAATTCATAACCGAAAACCAATTATAAGGGCTAGCAAGTGAAACCCAAAAAACGAGCGGAGACTCTGGCTCCTCAATTAAAAATGGCGTGGGGTAGCACTATTTAAGGTGGTATTTATTTTTTATCCAGCAATTCTAATGTTGAGCAAAAATAGCCACTACTCTATTAAAATTAATATGAAAAGACATTTTTACCCTTTCTTCCATTGCTTTTCTTCTCAAACCCTCGCTTCTCACTCTGCATCGAATACATTGGCTCTAGTTTCTTGATTAAGAACTAAACAAGCTGGGCGTGGCTCTTGCAGAGGAAGCTAGTTCATTTAATCTATCATTATTAGCTGAAAAATACAAAAAAAAGGAAAAGAAAAACACAAACAAGTGTTTCTCTTTTCTCTGTTTGAGATATTCACATACAAAAATTAGTGCAAATGGGGTATATGTTGAAAGAGGTTTTGAAGACACTTTGTGGAGTGAATTAATGGTCTTACGCTATTTCTTGAAAGTGGAAGATCAGTTGCCAGAATACCAATTGAGTTTTCATATTTCAATGAATCAAATTCTCTTTTTTTTTTATGTGGGTCTTGAACTTAGAGTTGGAAGTTTTAAAATTAAGGATATTTGGTCCTTAACTTAGAGTTACAAGCATAGAAATTAAGGACAGACAATCCTTAACATAGAGTTACAAGTTCAAAAGTTAAGGACACTTGGTCCTGAACTTAGACTAACAAGCTCAAAAGTTAAGGACTATAGGTCCTGAACTTACAGTTACAAGATCAAAAGTTAAGGACAATAGGTCCTTAACTTTGACTTACAAGTTCAAAAGTTAAGGACGCTTGGTCCTGAAGTTTGAGTTCCAAGGTCAAAAGTTAAGGACATGTAGTCCTGAAGTCCTAAACTTAGAGTTACATGTAGTCCTGAAGTTAAGTTCAAAAGTTAAGGACATGTAGTCCTGAACTTAGAGTTCCAAGTTCAAAAGTTAAGGACATGTACTCCTGAAGTTAAGTTCAAAAGTTAAGGACATGAGCAGAAGGGTATTTTCGTCCGGGCTGTTAAAAGTTTATTAAAGCAATGGCTAAAGACTAAAGACTTTTTAAACAGTGGCTTAAAAGTAAATACATGTATTATTAGTGGCTAACCGTGCACTTCCCCCTCAATGCAACCAGAAGCTTCTAGCCCAACCTTTGATAGTCACCCAACCTTCTTTTACACTTAATATTAGCAATCAAAAAATTTCAAATCCCGCCAATTCACCCAAAAAATCCTTCAAACATTGTGAAATCCCCGTCAAAATCCACCCTTTCAACCCAAAAATTCCATTAAACCCAACCGTCTTCTCCGTAACTCCCAAACTTCTTCCTGTTATACACAAAATTACAATCCCCTTTTTATCTTTTACAAAAAAGCTTAAATTTTTAGTCATCCAATCTAGAAAAATATAATATTGCATAAGCAAAAATACTCATGATATAAGAAAAAGAGGAAGAAGGTGATGTATAGGTTTTATACGTACTATACACATTAGTCACTAGTATAAAGTGTATATACACTTTTTATAAATCGTTGAACAATATATATACTATTATACACTTTATATACAAAATATGTACAAAACTATATGAACATTGAATTTGCATAAAAAATATATATGCATTATATCAGTGTAGATACACCTTCCATATAAATATACATACATAATATATACACGTTATATATAATAGTTCACGTCCAGTTCTGTATAATACGTGTATAAAAATGTATTATTAGCGTATAATATATATACACTGATTATACATCATATTATATAATTATTATACACTGATTACACAGTGTATAAATAAAGGAGCGCCGACAACAATGGAGGACAACGAACTTGGCCGGAAAAAACTTTTCTCTGGTAGCGGCTATTTTATTTTCTCCATTTTCTCATCTTCTTGCAAAATTCATGAGAAAAAATATCATGCAATACTGTATATGAAAGTGGAAAAAAAGTGAAGAAAGCGGCAACTACCGCCAAACTTTTGTCAGAAATTACTCAAAGAAGATAGACATTTTTGCATCTAAGTAGAAGAGGAGGAGGTCGCATAGAAAAAAGAGAAAATAAAAAAAAAGCGTGTGTTGGTGTCGCTATTGGAGAAGAAAAGTAAAATGACAAAAAAGGAGGGTGAGGAAGGGAAAATGTAAGAAGAGAGGGAAAGATGGAAGAAACTGGTAGATTGAAGATTGGAGAAGATGGTAATAGAGAGAGAGAAAGAAAGAGAAAGAGGGGAGAAATAGGCGGTTGAAAGAGGACAGAAGTGCATTGGGAATAATGCCTATTTCGGATCCATGGGAAAAAATATGGGCTAATAAAATTTTAAGGGGCTATAGAGGATCATTTTCTCGTTAAAAGCAGGACTTTTCATAGGCTTTTTGGCTAACTAGTTTTTGGACACATGCATTGCACATATATTTTTATCCCATATCAAGCAATACAAACTTTTTAAAACAACTTAAATAAAGGATGAAAACGCTACCTGAAAATGATTAATTGTGTAAGCGATATGGTGTTGAACTCAAAATAATTAGATATATGCCGATATATTTTGCAATTAAATTATATTAATGTTATGAGGTATAAATATGTAATATGGTTATAGCACAACTTATTATTTTTACTACTAGTTTTAGTGTACACGCGCATATGGCTACGGAACTTTTTAAACAAACATATAAATATTAAATAAATATATATTTGTATTAAAAGAACAAAATAAATATTATTAGATTATGTGTAGTTGATGTATACTTGTTTAGTGCCATTTTGAAAGTATTTCTAGAATTTGTTATTGAGTTAATGAGTATAATAATTGTGAATATTTGGATAATTTATATCTAATTATAGTCTTTTTAGGATGTGTGTTTACATTTTGATATATATTTTTTATAGAAGGAATATTTGATTAAAGAGTAATGGATATACTGTTGTATATCCAAATATCAAATATATTTTTTCACAAAAATTCTTTCTCAAATTTTATAGAAATAATTGTTTCAGTAGAATACCAAGACCAAAAGCTTGAGTTTTATGCCCTAGTAATGGACATAGTGTTGTATACCCAGATAATCAAATATATTTTTTCATAAAATTCTTTGTCAAATTATATAGAAGGAGTTGTTTGAATAGAATATTGTATTGATAAAAATAAATATTACACGTGGATTTATATGAGTGGCTGATATGACAAGACACGTGGATCAGTAAGAAAGCGACAGCTGGAGAGATGCATTAAAAAAGGCACGAGTCGTAATAGAAACGAGCAAATCACCCACGAGAGGAGAAGATATGATCGTTCAAGTTTAAATGGTTACATTAAGAGGTACCGGCGGAATGAATCAAGACAGTAAAAAGGAAAGATATCAATTAATGAGCGTGAATGATCTCAAACATTACACAATCTTCATGAACATTACGATTACCAATTATAACGTCTCATTAATATCAATAATGCTCATAATGATTCGGTCATAAAGGGAAAGACGATGTACTTATATACTCCTATATAAGGGAAAGAGATATCATTTGTACAGAGACGTTTTGATTATTATTGGAATACAATTGCTTTCTTTTGCTTACTATTGGCTATTTTTGCTATCTCATATTCTAATTTCTTTTCTTATCATTGAGTAAATATAGAATTTTTTGATTATCAGTAGCCTGAGTACTTCTTAAAATAAGCTTTGACTGAACTACACAATTTTCGGTTAATCAAATTGGTTCCGTTGCCGGGACTCTGATAATCTTTTCACTTTCAAAATTCTTTTTTCTGTCAAAAAATCATGTCAACTGCTAACGACAACAACCAACTAAATCAGCAAAACCAGTTGAACCGGCAGAATCAACAAGAAGACGGAACTCCAGTCCCTTCACCCCGAAACTCTCCTCAACAGTCCCGAGAAGGGTCACCTGACAGATCAACATCACATGTGAATGACCAACAAGGGGATGATCAAGCTATTGATGAAGCATTGAAGCAACTAATTGCAGAACAGGTCAACAATGCTCTTCAAACTTTTGTTAGTGGGTTACCAACTGTACCATTAACTCCACCTCCTAATAACACCGCAACCATAGAAAATCCACGCTCGGGACTCGCCAATTCGGGCAGTGAAGGAACTCCAAGAAAATTTCGCGATGGAATGTCAGGTATTCCAGTTAATTCTGATTTACAAAGTTTAGTACTAACTTTGCAGAAACAGCTCAAGGAACAGAACGATCACATGAGCAGATACCTAGTGTTCCACCCGTAATCAAAAGGGGTGGATATTGATAAATATTCTCAACAACCCCGGAAGCCAAGTGTCGCTCCTTTGCCAATTCCAAAAAAGTTTAAGATGCCCGATATCCGAAGTATGATAGGACAACTGATCCGCGAGATCATGTAACTACATTTACAACTAGAGTGAAAGGCAACGACTTGACCAAGCAAGATATTGAGTCAATGCTGGTCAAAAAAATTGGTGAAACACTCACAAAAGGAGCACTAACATGGTATTCTCTTATACCTGAAAATTCTATTGATTCTTTTGCTGAGCTTGCAGATTCATTTATAAAAGCACACTCGGGAGCTCAAAAAGTTGAAAAGAGTATAGTCATGTGATTTTTGACCATCCCCAAGATTTTTCACATTTTAACATGATAAATATTTAGTTTAGGCCTAATATAGCTATTTTAACTAGTTTTGACTCCTTTACTTTATTGTGTCACAAAAATAAAAATTACAAAAATATTTTTTTTATTTAGCTAATTAACATTTTATCTAGTTACTTTTAATTTATCTACTTTACATAAAATTCAAAAAAATACAAAAATAGTTCCACTTTGTTTTTAGGAATATTATTTTAATTTTTTGCGATAATTTTGATCTAATTCCATTTTTATCTTTTGTATAATATTTGAAAAATACCAAAAAAATTAGGTTTATTTTAACGGTTAGTCTTATTTTAATAGTTATTTTATTTAAGCAGGATTAATTAGTAAATAAGGTAGTATTTTTGTCTTGTTCACGGAGAAAGAATAAAATTTGGGCTCAAACGATCCATTTTTAGGCCTAATTTTCGGACCTAGCCCATAACAACCCAAGCCCAATACCCACTAAGCTAACCCTAATAACCTAAAACCTAGAATCCCTAATAAAAGGAGAGACCTATACACTCTAAAGAAGGGATCTGGAAAATGCAAAATAAAAAAACCTAAGAGACCTAGTGAGAGCATCAGCCGCACAAACAAAAAAAATAGACCTCTAACGCCTAAAAGACTTATCAGCCGCAATACACAAGGAGACCCCTCTCCCCCCCCCCCACCCGATTTTTCATCAACGACACCCTTTTTCTTCATTTGGAAAAACAAAAAAGACATAGGAGACCTAGACACAAGGGCTTCAGCCATTTTGAAGAATGAAACCCTAGACCCCTAGCTTCATCTTCTTCGACGAAATAAAATCACAGATCCTGTCTTAACACACACACACCCTTCACCTTCACAAAACCAACAAAGCTTCTCCTTCTTTCAAGGAACCTAGACACTCACCGAGCACCCTCCTCGCAAAAGAAACTGCAACTGCCGACTTCGACCCGATGCTCCTTCACTCGAGCTGCTGCCTCGCCGGAATTGGTCACCGGCGAGTGACGACGCTGCTATCAGCAGCAACGGATAGAGCTAACCCTCATTTTTCTGAAGAGCAGCTACAAATCCAGTCCTCAAAGCTTCAGATCTCCAAAACAAGTTTTTTAATTCCATTTCTGGTCGTGGAGATCTCCGTTTGAGATCGTTTGCTCTTCTTTTCCGTTTGAGGTCCTTTCGTCATTCTGATTTGGCTCGTTGTTCCTATTCGGTTGTACTGTTGCTTCTCAGACAAACTGTTGGCGTCATGGTTTTGTTCCGGTTAGTTGGTTTCTTTCTCTGCGATTTGACTTTCATTTTATCATGGATTTAGAAGCTGGATTTAGCTTCATTTTTGTTGTTTGTTGTTGTTTCATCAAGATAAATGTTTCTCTGTTGAAAATTTCGATCATATATCCTCATAACTTTGACTCATTGAAAATTACTTGGAATACAATGGTCACTCTTATCTTTTAATGGTTGTTAAGTTGTGTACATATTTGTCCCTCTGAAGTTTCACGTCATTCCAACAAATCTGTCTCGATTCAATAACCTGGTTTCATTCGAGATTATATACCATTATGATAAGGTAGACAATTTAGGACCATTTGTGACTAATGAGAGTTCATATTGTTCAAAGAATACAATTTTTAAGTGGTTCGCTAATTTGATTTGATGAATATAGATTATTACTGACAGCTACAAGTTCAATCATGGCTATGGGTATTGTTCCCGTGACGTAGTTGTGATACCTAATTTGCAAATTAGTTTTAGATACGATAATTCATTTCTTTGAATGCTTACCTTTAACAAGTTGAGGTGTGCCATCCGATCATATAGTCCATGGCCCTCACAAATATTATAACTAGTTATTAAAAATGATATTCATAGTTTGCTTTAGGCACACTTAATATACCATCGTGGTTGTGTATACGTTCGCGTGACATAACTACGATTCTAAAAACAAAACCGGAGTATGCGTTCGCGCAACTTTGGCCCAACTTTCTTAATAATAATAAAGCGTTATTTATTGTGGACACGTTCGCGTGACATAATTTTTGACGCGCCAAACAAAATGAGTACACGTACGCGCGACTCGTTTAAAGATAATTTCTTAATTAAAAAAGGCAAATGCACATAGGTTCTAAAATGAGTAGTTAAGCAATTTAATAAGCCAAGTAGGATCAGAGCGACCGTGCTAGAACCATGGAACTCTGGAGTGCCTAACACCTTCTCCCAAGTTAACAGAATTCCTTACCCGGATTTCTGTGTGTTGCAGATATTAAAACAGAGTCAAATCTCCTCGACTCGGGATTCTAAACCGGTGACTTGGGACACCATTAACTATCCCAAGTGGCGACTCTGATCTTAAATAATAATCCCGTTTCGATTGTCACTTAAATTGGAAAAACTCCCTTAATACCCCTTTTCGGGGGTAGTAAAAAGGAAGTGTGACAGCTCTGGCGACTCTACTGGTGTCACGACCCGGATTTTCCCGCCCTCGGGAGTCGTGATGGCGCCTACTAGTGAAAGCTAGGCAAGCCAACAAACTGAACTATTTACCTTATTTCCATTTTTAATCCGATAACAGTTAAGAGCCAACAATTAGATAACAACAGAATTGAATAAGCGGAAGGCTGCATTGTAAAGTTTTAAATAATACTGCTAATACAATCCATAACAAAATCTACCCAAGACTGGTGTCACAACTTCACAGACTGTCTAAGAGTACTACAAATAAAGGTCTGAAAGAAATAAATACAGCACTGTCTCTGGAAATACATGAAGGAAACAGGAATAGTAGATAGAAGGAGACGCCAAGGCCTGCGGACGCCTGCAGGACTAGTCGCCTGATGAACAAGAAACAACAAATCTCACTGCGGTCCGAAGTCTACAGCACTGGGATCCGTACAAAAGAGTACAGAGTGTAGTATCAGCACAACCGACCCCATGTGCTGGTAAGTGCCTAGCCTAACCTCGGCGAAGTAGTGACGAGGCTAGGACCAGACTACCAAATAAACCTGTGCAATATAGTGTACACGAATAATAGGAAGCAGATAACAATGATGACAATAATGATCATCTAGTGATATAAATAGCAGGCAACAAAAACACTATAAATATTGCTCAACGAATAATGTATACAAGTGCAATCAATTAATCAAGTCCTTCAACTATAACTATCTTTCAAATATATTTCCTTCAAACAAACATCTTTCGAATATAACTCTTTCGAGTAAAGGTCACATTGTGACGCCTCATTTCATAATCATAAATAATATATATTTCCCTCGGCACCTACTACCCACAGATTTCTGTTTCACATTGCGCAACAACGTTCTCAGGTTACTCAGTTCATAGGTTCCATAACCCAATACAATTTAAGAATGTTCACGGAGCCTCATTTACTTAACAAGAAGTAGAGTACAACTTCTAAACCCATTTGAAACTCATCACGAAAAGATGAAGTTATTTTTAGAAATTATTTGAATAAATAAAGTATCATGTTTCAATTAGAATACAACATCGAATGGATTATTACTTTTACCTAGGGATTTGATAAATTAACTTAATAGAAATTCCTTCTTAAGTAAAGTACAACCACAAACGGTTTAAGGAAAATTTAGTTGAGGAATCAATTGAGTTAAAAATGTAACAGTTGTTGAAATTTGAAGTATTGAATATATATGAAACAAATAGGGCGAGGTAATGTCAACACTATGAATTCCCCCACAAAGGATCACAGCCGTAAAGGAATCTAAACCATTAAAACACTTGAATTGATAACAACAATTACAACAGAGACAAAATAATCACGGAAGGAGTACAGCTCAACACAGAATAACAACCGGGGATCTCCCAAGATACCGTCCTGTAGTCCCCAAATATAAATATCCAGTGGATCTCCCGGGTGCAGTCCCGTAGTCCAACTCATAATGCGCGGGGATCTACCAGAATCCCGATCCGTAGTCCCAAATGTAAATACCCAGTACTGGGGGAATCTACCGGGTGCATTCTCGTAGTTCCATATAACTGTGCAGGGGGATCTCCCGGGAATCTAACTCGTAGTCCCAAAGTAAATGTAGAGGGATCTCCCGGGAATCTAACCGTAGTCCTAAAGTAAACAAACAAGGGGGAGCTACCGGAATCCCACATCCGTAGTCCCAAAATAAATACACAACGCAACCAACAGAATCAACAGTTACATCACAAGAGAAGGACTGAACATCACCGCAATACATATAACAACAATAAATGACAATAATACAAGGTAAGACAAGTAAATCAACTCATGGGCTGTAAATCACGAGAAAATGATAGCACCAGCTCAAAGGAATAACCACAAAAAAGAATACTGGCATAAAGGGAACAATTCAATAGCGGGAAAACTAACACGTAGCAACGATCCCACAATATACAAGTCAATAATAAGGAAATCAACATGAGTCAAGTAGTTATGAAAATATAACGTGACAATAGGAGAGGCAAAACTCTTTAGTTAAGTCAAATAGGAGTCACACTAATCGAAGTATAAGACTCACGGGCATGCTTGACACCAACGTATAGATACTCGTCACCATGCCTATACGTCGTACTCAACAAATAACACATACTCCCTCCGTTCCAATTTATGTGAACCTGTTTGACTGAGCACAGAGTTTAAGAAAAAATGAAGACTTTTGGAATTTGTGGTCCTAAACAAATCAAAAAGGGGCCCAGAGTATTTGTGTGGTTATAAAGGCTTCTCATTAAGGGTAGAATTGTAAGTTCAAGCTAAATTGTTTCCAAATATAGAAATGATTCATTCTTTTTGGAATGGACCAAAAAGGAAATAGGTTCACATAAACTGGAACGGAGGGAGTAACAATTATGACACAACTCCTAATCCCTCAAGTTAAGGTTAGACCAAACACTTACCTCGCTTTGCAACCAATTCAAAATTCTAACAAGCCTTTGCCTCGCGAATTCGTCCGAAGCTTCAAATCTAGTCATAATAATTCAATATACTCAATATAAATCGTACGAATTAATTCCATATGAAAATACTAATTTTCCAACAAAAATCTGAAATTTAACTCAAAATCGCCCGTGGGGCCCACGTCTCAAAATCCGACAAAACTCACAAAATCCGACAACTCATTCAACCACGAGTCTAACCATACCAATTTTACCAAAATCCGACATCAACTTGACCCTCAAATCTTCAAATTAAACCAAGAGGGTTTTCAAGATTATACCAACTAAAACCATCAATTAAATGTTAAAAACAACGATGGATTCGAGTAATCTAACCAAAATTGAGTTAAGAACACTTACCCCGATGTTTTCCTTGAAAATCTCTTGAAAAATTGCCTCACTCGAGCTCCCTTGGTCCAAAAATGGAAGAGTGAGACGAGTTTGTACTTTATTCTGCCGCCCAGGGATTTGTTCTCCGCGTTCTCGAAGAACAAAATTTCCAAAAATCATTTTCCGAACTCTTCTCGGACAGCCTCTAGTATAATGGCTATAACTTTTGCTTCAGATGTCCAAATGACTATTATAATATGTTTCTGGAAACTAGATTCAAAGAGCTACAACTTTAGTTTTTGAATCATCTCAAAATTCATTGTAGATTGAGAGATATGAGCCTCTGAAGTAAGACCCGCGCAACAGAATTTCTTCTTCTTCGCGAACGCGAAGAACAAAATCCCAGAAGCCAAATCCTTCTTCGCGAACGCGAGAGAACCTCGCGGACGCGAAGAACAACACCAGATCCAGCTTCAGCTATTGCAAAACAGCCCGAAATGATTCAAAACCACCCCGAAACACACCCAAGGCCCCCGGGACTTCAACCAAACATGCCAACCAATCCTAGAACATCATTCAAACTTGTTCCAATCTTCAGAACGCTCAAGACAACATCAAAACACAAATTTTACATCGTATTCAAGCCTAAGAATTCCAAAAACTCTCATATTACACTTTCAAACAAAAAATCTATCAAACCTCGTCCGAATGACCTGAAATTTTGCACACAAGTCACATTCAACACTACGAAGCTACTCCAACTTCCGGAATTCCATTCCGACCCTCGGATCAAAATCTCACTATCGAACCGGAAGCTTCAAATTTCCAATTTTCTCAAAAACAATCCGATTCAGGTCGTTTCAAGTCCGTTTCTTACCAAACTTCAGAGACTTATCTTAAATCTCATATAAGACCTGTACCGGGTGCCGGAAACAAAATACGGGCCCTATACCGTCAAGTTCTAATCACAATTCATTTCCAAATCTCATAGAAATTTCCAGAAAACAATTTTCTTCAAAAATTTATTTCTCGGGCTTGGGACCTCGGAATTCGATTCCCGGCATACGCCCAAGTCCCATATTTTTCCACGGACCTTCTGGGACCGTCAAATCACCGGTCCGGGTCTGTTTACCCAAAATGTTGATCGAAGTCAACTCAGTTGAGTTTTAAAGCTCTAATTCACATTTTAATCCATTTTTCACATAAAAACCCTCCAGAAAATTATACAGACTGCGCACGCAAGTCGAGGAATGATTAATAACGCTTTTCAAGGTCTTTAAATGCCGAGATAATTATTTAATTTAAAGATGACATTTTGGGTCATCACAACTGGGGACAAGAACCCAGAACTTCTGGTTCAGGGTTCAAGAATTCGAGCTTGTTAATATTATTTTGCTTGGCTTTATTTATTGTTAATATTACTGTATTTTGTGAACCTAATGTGCTAATTGTTGTTTATTTGCCATTTCGATATTATGTGACTTGTATTAAATACCTTCTTACGCTACCCTTCTGAGTCTTCTAAAATTTGGTGCACACGTACGCGTGGCCCACTTTCTGTTAAAAGTCATACCAATTAGAATGGGGCATGGGTCAGCAATAAGGCTGGGCAGACTTTCGTGCTCCTGGTACGTTGCCCCCACCTCTAGTCGAGTTGTCGGCTCGGGTAAGCCCAGTCTAGAACACAACCTCATGTTTAAACCTAGAATAACATTGTCGCGCCCCCTTTTTCTCGCGAAAGTGGGTTTATGACATTTGGAAGGACAACTCATTCCTTTTGGGAATTGGGTTTGATTTGGAGAGTCGCCACCTAATGATTAGGGTGCACTAGGACACCAAGGAGATTTGATTTGAGTAACCAGAGATTGGGTAAGGGCTTGAAATTATTCTAAGGGGAAGGTGTTAGGCACCCCTCAGAATCCACTAGTGTGGTTCCCGGCCAGACCATTGTTGTGAATTTAGGTGCAAATAACATGTAAGCAAATAAAACTTCAAATAAGAGGGTTTCACATAATGGTTTACAAATAAGCAAAGTTGGAAAGAACTAAAAGAAAGCCTATTTTCTTAGAAGAAAGAGTTTGAAATTTTAGAAGAAACAAATAAATAAAGGGAAAGGGGGTCCTAGGTTTATTAATAATATGGATCACCCCACACAATGCCCGGTAATCACTCCTCAATGAGGGGCTACACATGGCATTATCGCATGGTCATCATATCTATATCTACCCTTCCCACCCCGTTAAGGTATTAAAGCGCGGAATGGTCTCGTTTACTTATTGCATGCTATTACCCGTCCCAATCCTATTAGTCCCGGAGGTATTTAGGACTACTAATCCTAAAGAGGAGGGATATTAGGCTTATTTGTAGTTTCAAAGGCAAAAATTCTAAGGCGACATACAAAAACATGTATAGCAAGTTGGGGAAAGCACACAACAAACAGAGGCTCAGATATACCCCCTTTAAACAAAGAAGCATGTAATTAGCATGCCTTATACATACTGGTTAGGGTCTGATTAAATACTAAACATGAAAGAGCTTAAAGGTTGAGGCAGACTGATTTATTACATAATTCAGATAGGAAGCCCGACTCAAGCTTGCCTGCCGGTTGTAGTTATTGACAGAAACTGATTTAGTTTATAACTTTACCCTAAGGCTTGCCTAAGTGTTGGACAAGGATCCTATAGGTATGTTATCTATTGAATTCAGAAAGCAATGAAATAACAAGGGTCTATAATAAACCGAATACATACTGGTTAAAAAAGGGTAGTCAGATTATTAAAAGAAAGGCAACTTTTAACGAAGGTTATCAGTTCTGCAACTGATAGTACCCGTTATTACTGATTTTAGCTCTATACGCGAATGAGGCGATTCAGATTCGATTAGGAGTTCCTACAGGCATAGTTTCTAGGTGTTGTTGATTTTTAGCCTTTGCAGACATGGTATAAAAATGCAAAAGACTCGTTTTTAAACCTATGAACATGATATCTAGGTGCTGAATTTGTTTAAGACCTATGAACATGATATCTAGGTGCAGAAATTTGTTTAAGACCTATGAACATGATATCTAGGTGCAATTAAATGTTTAAGACCTATGAACATGATATCTATATGAAAATGCCTATACAGGATTCAGAAGGACCTATAAGCATGATTTCTGTATGCATTTGCATATGCAGATTTCCAAATACCTATAGACACGATACCTAGATGCACGCAGATTTTAAAGTACCTATAGGCATGATTTCTAGATGCATGCAGATTTTAAAATACCTATAGACATGGTATCTACATGCATATGCAGAATTCAAAATACCTATAGACATGGTATCTACCCCTTTTGCATACATAGTTACCCGCCCCTTTTTTACTAACCTTCCCCAAGAGTTTATTACAAATTATTACAGTCCGGAATAAAGTAAAAATACATCAGAAAAAATAAAAGTACAACCAGGGAGAGCCTGATTCAGACTTCATGTCTGAAATACGAGGTAAACCAACTCCAAGAGACCATGATCCAAAGCCTTTCTCCCATTTGAGTGTGTCAAAGTTCCCTAAGAGCCTCAATGGGACTCCGGGCAATGCTCACACCCAAATGTACCATTAGAACAGGGACAAGTGCAGAACATAATGCTAAAAGGGGAAAAGGAGAGGGAAACAACTACAAATAAGCACACATAAGGGGTTCAGGGGAATATGGAGATTGTAAAGAGCCTATTGCTTAGGCAAGGACAGACTTTAGGCATGCCCAGCAATGGAGAGTGCTAGCACACCTATAAGCCTGCCAGAACGCATACTATTAGAGGCTAGGATCCCAGGGGATAGAGGCTAGGATCCCAGGGGATCAAGTTTGATTCATGGACAATAACTTGCAGTATTGCCATGCCTTAAACCATAGCTTAAACACATAGGGGGTAGGGGTTTTGGATTTATAGTAGAACAGGCAGAAAGAAATCAGTATGCTGTTGATACCCAATTTTTCCCTACATATTTTTATACTCAAAATATTCTCAAAATAACATGTAAATGCATATATAAGCATGCCCAAGAGTTTTGGTATTTTTTCTTTATTTTTAAAGATTTTTAAAATCAATTTATTGCCTATTTTAATAGTACAAAATTCAATAATTATTCCCAAACTGGAATTTTTGGTGAATAATTTATTTTTATTCTCATATTTACACCAAGATATAATTAAGGTAATTTTTTGCATATTTTTACACATTTGTTTGGTATTTTTTAAGCTAAATTGCATATAATTGCAATTATAGCCTATTTTACAATTAACAACATTTTACAATTACAAAATCATTTTTAGCATTTTTAAATTAATACTCATACGTTATTAACTAGTCCAGTACCTTTAATTTGTTTAAAAATCATTTTACTATTTTATAAAATAATAAAAAAAGGGAAAAATTGGCTATTTAATAAATAACCCTTTATTATTTAAATTTTANTAATCTGAGCCGTTGATCAAAGGAGATCAACGGCCCAGATTCATTTGCCTTAATTAAGTCTAAATTACCCCCCCAGACCCCTCATTTCTACGAGACGGTCTCTCTCTCTCTCTCTCTCTCTCTCTCTCTCTCTCTCTCTCTCTCTCTAGAACCTTCTGGTTCTTTCTTCTCCGTTGATCTCCACCGTCTCTCCGGCCACCTCCAATCTCGCCCCTTTCGACCATCAGCCGCC
>NW_017671185.1:122802-171068 GCF_001879085.1 Nicotiana attenuata
ACCCTCCTACTTCTACGTAGACGGTCGTCTCTCTCTCTCTCTCTCTCTCTCTCTCTCTCTCTCTCTCTCTATCTCGTCTCTTCCTCTCCCTTCTCTCTAGAACCTTCTGGTTCTTTCTTGTTCGTTGATCTCCACCGTCTCTCCGGCCACCTCCAATCTCGCCCTTTTCGACCATCAGCCGCCATGAAACCCCAACTCACCGATTCCGTCTATTTTTGAGACCCCAGAAGCCTCCACCATGCGAATCAGTCCCTAAAAGCTCCGCCTGGTTTGTTTCTGGCCATCTCCGGCCACCTCCCTTCAACCCCATGGCTCCGATGGGCCTCTCGTTGTCCTGTTCAACATCTCTAGGACCTTCAAGGTCTATGGACCTTGGTGATTCAGACCTAGGGTTTCTGGTTCTGCTACCTGTGAGTTCTCCGGTGTGATTTCAGGCGAAATCACACCCTATATGTCACGATCTCTGAAGTGTTAACATGTTCTCTCCACTTCTATTAGGGTTCCCCCCCCCTTTTTTGAAACCCTAACCCTCTCCTGAATCTCTCAAAACAGTGTTATTTTCATGCTATTTTCATATTTTTCTCTATGTTCTGCTTATTCTCGGTTTCTTCTGAAAGATTCTCTACTTTGAACCATTTTTACTTTCTTTGAAAATTTAGGGTTTCTTGGATTTCTTTTACGCATATTTCGACCAATTTTCTTTATGATTAAAACCTTTTCCTTGTTTATTCTGACCGATTTCTATGCTCTTACTGTTCTTTAGTTTGACTCTGCTAAAAACCCTAATTTCTAAAAAATATTTCTTCGTTTGATTATGTGTGTTAGCATGCTTCTTTGCTTCGATTATATGTGTTAGCCTAATTTCCTTTGCCTTGTCTCTATGTGTTAGCATGTTTCTTCATTTGATTATGTGTGATAGCCTGATTTTCCTTACTTTGGGTCTGTCTGCTAGCCTATTTACTTGATTCTTGTTAATGTCTCATGGTCACCATGCTTCGAATATGCCTTATTGAATCCTAACCTATTTTCACTATCTCTGGATGGTTGTGTTTGTTCATCTCTTGTCCCCCTTATGTCTATATGGCGATTTTGTTTGTTACTCTTGTTCATTCACCTCTATTTATACGTTGAGAATGCAGAATCATGACTTCGCATGATTGATTCTGATTTTCTTTGATTGATTGGTAATTCAAAAACTTTCCTTCAAAACCCTAGCATTCTATTCGCCTGTTTTAAATTAACTGATCTTTGTTACCTTATTTGCTATGGGACTCTACTCTACCTAGCCTTTCCTTAATTGTAATTTTCCTGAATTTGGTCATAGTTGGTTACTATATGCATACTGAACCTTGACTCATTCCTTATTTAACCCTGCCCTGATTTTTCTACTTGCCTTGTATGGTGCTGAATCTTTTTGTTTGATTTTGATTCCCTTAATTAATGGGAGTACTTCCTTGATTCATCAATCAGTTGATTCTGAGTTCTTAAATTGACATATTTCTGTGATTTTTTACCTTATTTTTACCACCTACTTTCAACTATAAAAACCCTAAGTCTTTTACATAGCACACACAACAAGTCTTCCTGGCTTACACACACTGAATACTTTAAAATCTGCATTCTCTCTTGCTCTTTGTTCTATTGCTATTCTCTGCTCCTTCTTATTATTAGCCGGCTGAAAGCCAAGGCTAATATAGTGTTACTACCTTGTCTTTGCATCCTGCTTTTGCTCTTTTACTGGTATGTCCTAATTAATTTTCATGTCTCACACCAATATGTTTATTTTTGTTTCAGTTCATTATCTTTGTGATTTTCTTCTACTTATGCTTCTCCTGCTCAATGTGTAATTGATTATTTGCTTTAATACTTCACCATGTCTTGTGATTTACATGCTAAGTCTGACTTTGTCTGTTCCTTGCTATGCCTATGTCCTGTTTTTATACATTAGCATGCCTAAATTTTACTACTTCCAGGTTCCCCTGAATCCCTTGATTCTGTGTAGTCATGTTCATTAAACATGTATCCCCTTCAACATTGTGTGATCTATCTGTTCCCCTTTCCCATGATCCTTGTATGCAATCATGTACTGTTGAACTATGGTTCTGCTGTTTTCTTTTAAAACAAACCCCCCTTATTTTCGAAAACTCTTCTTCCTGCACTTCACACTGCTCTTAGAAAATAGGTTCTGCCCCCTTTGTGTGAGCATTGCTTTGAGTACCTCTGAGTACTCACTAAACTTTGACACACAAGGCTGGTATTCCACACTGCACTTGTTTTGCTTTCTTTTAAGTGTCTAGGTGCTGGTATTGGCCAGGGACCCAATGGGGCCCTAGGGACGCACCTAGACCATGGCAAAGGCTGTAAACTCGAAGGGGTTGAGGTTGGAAGACTGGGCCCGATTGAAGGCTCCCTATAGAATAACTTCTTATTTTTGTTCTTTATTGCTGTAATTCAGATATTACTGGTTTGTAATAATATGTAAACGAACAGATTGGGGGTGAATAGTGACTATGGGGAGGGTTATGCATGCTTAGTATAAATAATGGGTAGAAAACATGCTTATAGGATTTTATTTACTTATCTGCGCAATAGATAACCTGTATAGGTCATGCATCTCATTCATTAGAGATCCTGCTTTGGGTTCTTTACTTTCAGCCTGTCATTACGCTCATCTTGTTGCCACGATCAGTTAATAACCAGCAAATAACTAACAACAAGCCAAATAATTTGTCATTACTGCATTGGCATGTTAGAAACCATGTTTTAGGTACTTTTATGTGCATTCGATATCCTGCCCTTAGGACTTCTCACTCGTTCGAGTTGTAGTAGTTAATTCACGTTTTTCTAATAACTTTGTTAAAATATGGCAAAGTGGTTTGAAACATTTTCTGCAAATACCTTATCACGCGTACCTTTATAAATCAGAATCAAAATATGCATGTCCGTCCCTTAAGATAATTAGACAATGTATAACAACACCTAGGCAAACTTTAGGCCCAATAAGAACTGATCGTATTTCTATTAGCTTAAGACCAACCAACTTCTTCAATTTCAACTCTGCCGTCCCCATTTTTGCTCTGATTCTCTGAAGTTCACTCTATTTTTTCTTAAAAAACTATGCTTCATCTGGAAATGATTTTGAAATGGTGCACCCATTTATTCTTACTGAGTTTCTGATTTTTATGTCCTTAAATCACTGGGTTACCAACCTCTGCCCAGAATCGTGCTATTTTATTTGTCCCGCACCTCATTAAACTACTGTTACTACTTTTTTTTTAAACCATGTTTTAACTGCTGTAAAAGTCCTTATCTTTTGAGACCTTAATTATGTTTAAGTCATGCTACTTATGTGTTTTATTTGAGGAGGTATACATGAGCCTTTATATGTTTACATGCTTCCCCCAACATGCAGTATGTGTTTTTTGTATGTCGCCTTAGATTTTATCCTTTGAAACCAATCAGCCTAATATCCCACCCTTTAGGACTAGCAGTCCTAAGTGCCTTCGGGACTGATAGGAACGGGACGGGTAATAGCATGCAATAGTAACCGAGACCAATCCGCGCTTTAATACCTTAACGGGGTGGGAAGGGTAGATATGGATATGATGACCGGTGCGATAATACCTCATGTAGCCTCTCTTTAGAGGAGTGATTACTGGGTATTGCATTGACGTGATCCATATTAATCATAAACCTAGGACCCCCTCCCTTTACTTGCTTTCGTTTTTTTTAGAATTGTTTAAATCTTTTTCGTAAAATTCCTGCCCTCTTTACCTTTACTCAAGTTTCGACTTACTTGCAATATTGTATGTGAACCCTTTCTATTTGAGCCCTTAATTGCCTACTTGATTATGTGAAGTCACAATATAACATGGCCGGGAACCACACTAGTGGATCTTGAGGGGTGCCTAACACCTTCCCCTCGAGATAATTTCTAGCCCTTACCCGAACTCTGGTTTTCCAACTCAAAAACCCTTAGTGTCCTAATGCACTTAATCATTAGGTGGCGACTCTTCAATTCGAAAAACCCAAATCCCAAAAGGGAATAGAGTTGTCCTCCCAAATGTCGTAAACCCGATTTCGCAAGAAAAAGGGGGCGTCGACAGCATGGCGACTCTGCTGGGGATATTCTTTAGGCTTTTACCATTTCATGTTATTTGTGACTTTATTGCTTCTTTATTGCTTTTATGTCTATTTCTCTTCTACTGCGAAACTGACTTGGCTCTTTGTTTTTTTTCTTTAATGCTTTCTTTTACCACTTTCCTTTAATACTGTTGTAATTATGAGCAATCATTGTAATCATTATGAATGTGCAAATACGTGACAATTTGTTTCATTCTTGTAACTGCATCTTCAACATCATATTCCACTCGTACCAAACAAATACCATAGCAACGCTTATAATGAGTGGTTGCGCCCTTCCGATATTATCACCCCCTAAATTTGGCAAAGGCGTATTTGCGGTAAAACCAGTCGATCAGCGGTGCAGTCGACAGTTCCGTGCCTTTCCCTCCTGAGTTGTCCGCTCAAGGGTACTGGTCTAATACCCCATAGAAACCTTATTCTGTTTAAACTGTGAATGCATCACTGTCGAACCTAGTCGAGTCAGTTATGCTGTCCATATAATGACTCTTTAAGATAGCCTTGTCCAAAGTCCACTGGGTTCCCTTGGAACCCAAACGGACATCATCACGTTCTGTGCATTTATTTGGAGAACTAAATGCCGTTTATGCTAATTATTGTTTTAAATAGTCGAGTCTGGTGAGGGGTATGGTCTTAACCCTTTTGTTTTGCAGAAAATGAGGCATGAGTTCCCCAACTTTGGTATGGTTAGCACGCCCTCACTCTTACTGACCTGGTGGAGGAATCTCCCATCAAGTGACCAAATCAATGAATGGAAAGAGAGGGTCACCAAGGCTAGCGAAAAGCTGGAATATCTGGAATACAGTCTGGTGGAATTGGAAGGAAAAGTAAGAAAAAGAGTCGCCGACTGCTAGAACGCTGAGGGAAACGAAGGAGAATGCCTGGCAAAGGCATTTTTACTGGAGAACCTGCGTGAACTGGAGGATTTGATCAACGAGAGCATTTAACCCGGGGAAGGTCCTTCTGGGACCAAGTAGTTAGGAGTCTTTTCTTTTACTTTTAAATGTAATAAGGCCAATGGCCATTAGTGACATTTTACTTTCTGCAACCTTAGTGTCGTTTTGGGATTCGTCTTATTTTTTATCAATAAAATAAGGCATTTAGCATTATAAGTTCTCCAAATCAACTTGTCTCTAGGCCTACCTCGGGCGCAACGAGGCACCCAAATTAGGATACGATTTATATTCTCACACTATGTGTTTAAATATTGAAATATTTTTTTTTCTCATAATCCTTACTAACTTGTTACCTTTTTTACTTTTTGTTTTATTCCCCTCCCCAAAAGGTTAGTTCATGCACTCTGGCATCTAAGGGCCCTCCACCTCCTCCTCCTCCGAGTCTTATCAGAAACAAGAACAAAGCAAAAATGGAAGACTTGAGCAACATCAGAAAGGAGAACTCGGGTGAACGGGTAGAGGTTACTCAGGGTATTCAGATTTCCAAGGAAAGTGCCACTCAGCTCGAACAGAAGTTATTGAAATTTCAGGAAGAACTGGACCAAGTTCGGAACTTGGCAAACTTGTCATTTTCTCTCAATACTCCAGATGTCAACTTTCCCAATGCTCAAAGCCCTACACCTCCGCAGAACATCCCGAAACTACAGAAACAACCCGCTCCCCATCACCACTGGAACACATGCCACACTTCGAACAACACCCCACTACTCATTCCCGAACCACTAAACTCCACAAATGATTATCCCCACCACACCCCCATCTACGTGGAAACCATGCCACAATATACTCAACTTATTTCAAGCACACCAGAGTCTGATGACAAAGACCCTCTCATCAAGAACCTGGCCGCAGAACTCAAGAAACTGACTAGCCGAGTCCAGGGTGTTGAAGGAAACAAAGGCATTGAATGGCTGAATTATGAGGACCTTTGCATTCATCCAGACGTCGAACTTCCTGAGGGGTACAAACCTCCCAAGTTCGAGATGTTTGATGGCTCAGGGGATCCCAGAGTCCATTTGAGGACATACTATGATAAGCTGGTCGGTGTCGAAAGAGATGAAAAGATTCGCATGAAGCTCTTCATGAGAAGTTTGAAAGGTGATGCTCTATCTTGGTACATTAGCCAAGACCCCAAGAAGTGGACAAGCTGGGTAGGAATGGCGTCTGATTTCATGGACAGGTTCAGATTCAATACGGAGAATCCGCCAGATGTATTCTACATCCAGAATTTGAAGATGAAACCTATAGAGACATTTCGCAAGTATACTACTCGTTGGAGATCAGAGGCTGCTAAGGTCAGGACGGCCTTAGAAGAAGAACAGATGAACAGGTTTTTCGTCCGAGCTCAGGACCCACAGTATTATGAGAGGTTGATGCTGATTGAAGGCCAGAAATTTTCCGACATCATCANCTAACTTCGACCGTAGACCTCCCAAGCAATACACCGCCATCGCCGAACCAATCGACCAGCTGTATGTAAGGCTCAAAGCTACTGGTTACGTCAACCCAATCATTGCCATAACTCCATAAAATCCTTCCCAATGGGTCAACTCGTACAAAACCTGTGCATACCATTCCGACATGAAGGGGCATACCATTGATGAATGCCGATATCTGAAGGATAAAATCCAAGCCTTAATTGACAACAAGATCATCGTGGCAAAAGAGCCTGCTCCCAATGTTCGCAACAATCCCCTGCCTGATCATAAGGGTGGAGGTGTGCACATGATCGAGGTAGAAGATGATTGGGACCCCAAAGGGTCGATTGGATTAATTGCCGAATGTGATGAGCCCAAGAAATCAACAATCACACTGAATCCAATTGTGGTCCAGATCCAGCCCTCCTGGGACGCTGAAGTAAACATGTCCGTACCTCTCGAGCTTGAAACACCATCATCTACAAAGACCACAGAGCCAATTGAGGTTGAGTTTGGGTCTCCAAAGGCACCTATACCATTTGAAGTTGTTGTGTTACCTCCCAAAACAAGGGTGCCCATTCCTGTAGCAATGTTAGCCATAACGTCGTTCCATACACAGGCCGTTCCTTGGGATTCCACCGCCGAAGCAAGAAGGAAGGGGAAAACTAGGTCTGGAGAAGCAATTGCAACAGAGGGTATGACCAGAACCGGCAGGATTTATACTCCGGAGCATTTAGCTGAATCAAGTAAGCAGGCCTCTGGACGGCCTATTGAAACTGGGCCCGATGATCTTTGGAGGAAGATAAGAGCAAAATAGTACTCAGTCGTTGATCAACTGAATAAAACACCGGTACAGATCTCCATCCTGGCTCTGCTGCAAAGCTCCGAGGCCCATAAGAATGCCTTGTTGAAGATACTGAGTGAGGCATATGTACTCAGCAACATAACTGGAGGAGAAATGGCGAACATGGTAGGGCAGGATTGGAGAGTCACAAAATCACTTTCCACGAATATGAGCTGCCACCAGAAGGGCTAAGCCACAACAAAGCATTGCACATCACTGTGCAATGTGAAGATTATTTCATCACCAGGATTCTGATTGATGGAGGGTCCAACCTCAATATTTGTCCATTGGTGACTCTCAGAACATTGGGAAAGAGCTTGCATGAGATCAAGGATGGGGCCATCAACGTCAAAGCTTTTGATGGTTCCCAAAGGTCCATTATTGGGGAAATCAATTTATGTCTGCAAATGGGGCCGACTTGGTTCGACGTTGATTTTCAAGTGATAGACATCCCAGCATCCTACAACTTACTACTGAGATGACCTTGGATCCACGCCACCAGAGCTGTAGCATCAACCCTGCACCAGGCAGTGAAGTTCGAGTGGAATCACCAAGAAGTAATTATTCATGGCCACAGTAGCAATCCCATATACAGTCGCCAAACCATTCCAGCGATCGGAGGAAGGATAAAGATAGGTGGGGAAACCTACCATCATATTGAGCGAGTCAACGCCGTGGACAAAGATAAATAGTGGGATAACAGGATTGAACGCATACTGAATTGGGGTGGGTATGAACCTGGCAAGGGACTCGGCAGGAACCTCCAGGGAATCACCGAACCTATCAAGCTGAAGAAGCATGGTACCACTTTTGGTTTGGGATACGAGTACACCTGGGAAGAATTCAAGGATTGGTCGCCACCCTGGCGCGACCCTTACTGAGCAGCCGATACCCCGTCTGGAACAGAATTTTCAACCAGCGGAAGTCATCTATGGGTCAGAAGAAGAGGAAGCGTTGGCGGCAATGAAGAATCTGTTCTTGGAAGACGACAATATGGATTGTCACGTCATTTTTGAGGAGGGAGGGGAGGAAGGCCTTTCCATACAAGCTGTGAGCCGAGGAGCGCGCCTCGATAATTGGTCCATCAGAACCACTAAGGCCCGGAAAGCTTTGGGGTAGCAAGGCTGAACAAAGCACTATGCATTATCTTTTACCTTTCTGCTAGTTGATTTCCTTTCCGTACTTTCTTTAAATTTTGAAAAGAGCTCCGATATTCAAAACAATTGTGGAATTTATCAAAGTATTTAAGTTTCTTATAAATCTCGCTCTTATTATTTTCTCTATCATTTACACAACATTACTATTACTTATCTTGATGAACCGACGAATGTGACATGCGACGAGATAACGCAACAAACGGATATAGACTCAGAAGAGGATGATATACCAGAAGAGGTTGTTANAGTTTCGAAGGAAGACAGTTCAAGTTCAGCAATTAGGCGCCCACCTGGAGAACAAGGGAAGACAGTTCAAGTTTCAAGGGAAAGCAGTTTCGAAGGAAGACAGTTCAAGTTCGGCAATCAGGCGTCCACCTGGAGAACAAGGGAAAACAGTTCAAGTTTCAAGGGAAAGCAGTTTCGAAGGAAGACAGTTCAAGTTCAGCAATCAGGCGCCCACCTGGAGAACAAGGGAAGACAGTTCAAGTTTCAAGGGGAAAAAGAATGGTTGCCACCCTCGCGCGGTCCTTACTATCCATTGGAGAAACCGATACCCCGTCTGGAGCAGACTTTTCAACCAGCCGAAGTCATTTATGGGTCGGAAGAAGAGGAAGCATTAGTAGCAATGAGGAACTTGTTCCTGGAGGATGATAATATGGACTGTTGTGTCATTTTCGAGGAGGAGGGGGAGGAAGGCCCTTCCATACAAGCCGTGAGCCGAGGAGCGCGCCTCAATAATTGGTCCATCAGAACCACCAAGGCCCGGAAAGCTTCGGGGTAGCAAGGCTGAACAAAGCACCATACATTATATTTTACTTTTCGCTAGTTGATTTTCTTTCCGTATTTTCTTTAAATTTCGAAAAGAGCTCCGATGTTCAAAACAATTATGAAATTTATCAAAAGCATTTCAGTTTCTTGTGAATCTCACTCTTATTATTTTCTCTATCATTTACTTTATTTACACAGCATTACTATTACTTATCTTGATGAACCGACGATTGTGACATGCAACGAGACAATGCAACAAACGGATATAGACTCAGAAGAGGATGATATACCAGAAGAGGTTGTTAAAGAGGTTGAGAACTTTGAGAATATGCCTAAGTCTAACTTGGACGAAACTGAGGTTATCAACTTGGGGGACACAGAGAATGTCAAAGAAATGCGCATCAGTGTTCATCTATCACCATCAGAAAAGGAAGAGTACGCGGAATTTCTAAAAGGGTATGAGGACATATTTGCCTGGTCGTATGATGATATGACTGGTCTCAGCACATCTATTGTATCCCACAAACTGCCAACGGATCCAGCATGTCCGCCGGTAAAACAGAAGCTCAGGAAATTCAAGCTTGACATGAGTTTGAAAATCAAGGAAGAAGTCACCAAGCAGGTCAAAGCCAAGGTCCTCAGGGTAGTAGAGTATCCAACATGGTTAGCCAACATCGTGCCACTACCGAAGAAGAACGGGAAGGTTAGAGTCTGTGTTGACTACCGGGACCTCAACCGGGCCAGTCGCAAAGACGACTTCCCCTTGCCAAATATACACATCTTGATTGACAACTGCGCCAAGCATCAGCTGCAGTCATTCGTTGATTGTTTTGCTGGGTATCATCAGATATGGATGGACGAAGAAGACGCGGAGAAAATGGCTTTCATTACGCCGTGGGGGATGTATTGTTACAAGATGATGCCGTTTGGATTAAAGAATGATGGGGCCAACTACATGAGGGCCATGACTACTATTTTCCATGACATGATACACAAAGAGATCGAGGTCTATATGGACGATGTCATCATCAAATCCAAGAAAGCCACTGATCACATGGGGGACTTGAGGAAGTTTTTCAACAGATTGCGGAGGTACAACCTGAAACTAAACCCTGCAAAGTGTTCATTTGGGGTTCCTGCTGGAAAATTACTTGGATTCATTGTGAGTCGCCAAGGAATAGAACTGGATCCATCAAAGGTCAAAGCTATCCAAGAACTGCCACCGCCAAAGAACAAGAAGGATGTTATGAGTTTCTTGGGGAGACTCAATTACATCAACCGGTTCATAGCTCAGTCCACTATCATTTGTGAACCAATCTTTAAGATGTTGAAGAAAGACGCCGCCACTAAATGGACTGATGATTGTCAGAAAGCCTTCGACATAATCAAGGAATACCTGTCAACGCCGCCAGTTCTAGTTCCGCCCGAACCGGGTAGACTGCTATTGCTCTACCTTGCAGTACTGGATGGGGCATTCGGTTGTGTTTTGGGACAACATGATTAAGCAGGGAGAAAGGAGCAAGCCATTTGCTATCTCAACAAGAAGTTCACCCCATACGAGGCCCGGTATTCCCTGCTAGAACGCACCTGTTGTGCTCTTACTTGGGTGGCTCAGAAGTTGAGGCATTATTTCTGTGCCTATACCACTTATCTCATATCAAGGATGGATCCGCTGAAGTACATCTTTCAGAACCCCATGCCCACGGGCAAGCTAGCCAAATGGCAAATCCTACTGAGTGAATTTGATATTGTCTACGTAAATCAGAAGGCAATCAAAGGACAGGCACTGGCAGATCATCTTGCCGAAAATCCCGTGGACAGAGAATACGAGCCTCTAAAGACGTATTTTCCTGACGAAGAGGTCTCTTTCATAGGAGAAGATATCGCAGAATCCTATGATGGCTGGAGAATGTTTTTCGACGGAGCAGCAAACTTCAAAGGAGTCGGCATAGGGGCAGTTCTAGTATCAGAAACAGGTCAGCATTATCCAGTGTCCGCCAAGCTCAGGTTCCCGTGCACCAACAACATGGCCGAGTACGAAGCCTGCATCTTAGGGCTCAAGCTGGCCATTGATATGAACGTTCAAGAGTTACTAGTGATCGGGGATTCAAATTTGCTCATACATCAGGTCCGAGAAGAATGGGCAACCAAGAAATCCAAGATACTCCCGTATTTGCATCACGTACAGGAGTTGAGGAAGAGGTTTACAAAGAGAAGAATTCCAGCATGTTCCCAGAGTCCAGAACGAGTTCGCCGACGCATTGGCCACCTTATCCTCTATGATTCAGCATCCAGATAAGAACTTCATTGATCCTATCCCAGTGAAAATTCATGATCAGCCAGCTTACTGTGCTCATGTCGAGGAAGAAGCAGACGGAAAACCTTGGTTCCATGATATCAAAAGGTATTTGACACCAGGGGAATATCCAGAACTTGCAAACGCTACTCAGAAGCGCACACTGCGAAGGTTATCTAACAACTTCTTTCACAACGGAGGAATCCTGTATAGGAGGACTCCCGATTTAGGATTACTAAGGTGTGCCGAAGCAAAGGAAGCATCCAGACTATTAGAGGAAATTCATGCAGGGACCTGCGGTCCACATATGAATGGTTTTGTCTTAGCAAAGAAGATACTCCGATCAGGATATTTTTGGATGACCATGGAAACGGACTGCATCCAGTATGTCCGAAAGTGCCATCGCTGTTAGATACATGCAGACATGATAAAGGTGCCTCCAAATGAGCTTACTGCAACAAGCTCGCCATGGCCGTTCGCCGCTTGGGGAATGGATGTCATCGGACCTGTTGAGCCTGCCACATCAAACGGGCACAGGTTCATTCTAGTAGCCATTGATTATTTCACAAAATGGGTTGAAGCAGCATCATATAAGGTAGTAACCAAGAAGGTTGTGGCAGACTTTGTCCGCAACCGTATCATTTGCCGGTTCGGCATAATCATTACTGATAATGGTTCCAATCTCAACAGTGACCTAATGAAAGCAATGTGTGAAACCTTCAAGATTAAGCACAAGAATTCTACAGCCTACAAACCTCAGATGAATGGAGCTGTAGAAGCGGCCAATAAGAACATCAAGAAGATATTAAGGAAAATGATAGAGAAACACAAGCAGTGGCACGAAAAGCTATCGTTTGCTTTATTGGGGTACCGCACCACAGTTCACACATCAACCGGGGCGATTCCCTATATGTTGGTTTATGGTACAGAGGCAGTCATTCCTGCCGAGGTAGAGATCCCCTCCCTAAGAATTATACAGGGAGCGGAACTTGAAGATACAGAATGGGTAAAGAGTCGCTATGAGCAGTTAGCCCTTATAGACGGAAAAAGAATGAATGCTGTTTGCCATGGTCAATTGTATCAGATCAGAACGACCAGAGCTTTCAACAGAAGAGTCAAGCCAAGACAATTTACACCAGGACAGTTAGTGTTGAAGAAAATTTTCCCGCATCAGGACGAAGCCAAAGGAAAGTTCTCTCCTAACTGGCAGGGCCAGTACATGGTTCACCGGGTCCTAATAGGAGGAGCCCTCATACTTGCAGAAATGGATGGAGAAGTCTGGCCAAAGCCAATTAATTCAGATGCAGTCAAGCGTTATTATGTGTAATCATTATGATTTCTTTATGATGTAATTTGAACTACGTCTGACCTGGTTCCCGTTTAAGAGGGGATACGTAGGCAGCCCTATGGATTCGGTCACAATTCAATAAAAATTTCATTTCCCCCCCAATATTGGAAACTGGGGTAGAATTTTGAG
The DNA here is from genome assembly GCF_001879085.1 of Nicotiana attenuata. NCBI lineage: Eukaryota > Viridiplantae > Streptophyta > Magnoliopsida > Solanales > Solanaceae > Nicotiana > Nicotiana attenuata. The sequence goes on from NW_017671185.1 coordinate 135,862, forward strand.
GAGGACCCTCAAAATTCCGAAGTTGATTTTCAGCCATTCATCGCACGTAGCCGTCAGAAGCACCAGCCCAGTAAACTGGGGCAGAATTTTGAGGAGGACCCTCAAAATTCCGGAAAGGGAGGTTGCAATGTCTTGAACCGCGTCACAGTCATTGGTTCATCTAAAATAGAGGTTTTTTATGTATTTACATCATACTTTTACTAAACCATGCATGGTTAATATCAAAATTGCTTTGTTTAGCGACGCTACCCCCAATGAAAGCAAGAGCCGAATAAGACAAGCGAAGTCCACGGGAAGACGAACTAACCTTCCTCCTTTTACAAAACTCACGATTGTTCTTTGAATGCAGGCACCCCAAGACATAAAACCATCAGATATGATTACATACTCATATTTGGCAGGAGTACAACTCTTAGAATCACCGCTTACTTACAAGTGTTATCCGCACATGACATCCCCAACAGCCACAACAACGCAACCAACTATCAGCTAAGAGCTTTTGTTACTATTCACCTCTATCTGCTGCATTGCATAAGGCTACCTTTCTGCCTTCTGAGACTAAGCATTGTCTCCATCTGCATTCTCCTACATTGCATAAGGCTACCTTTCTGCCTTCCGAGACTAAGCACTGTCTCCATCTGCATTCTCCTGCATTGTTTAAGGCTACCTTTCTGCCTTCCGAGACTAAGCATTGTCTCCATCTGCATTCTCCTGCATCGCATAAGGCTGCCTTTCTGCCTTTTGAGACTAAGCGTTGTCTCCATCTGCATTCTCCTGCATTGCATAAGGCTACCTTTCTACCTTCTGAGACTAAGCATTGTCTCCATCTGCATTTCTTGCATTGCATAAGGCTATTTTTCTGCCTTCCGAGACTAAGCAGTGTCTCCATCTGCATGGCTGAAATATCGCCAACTTTGTTTAAATTCCGCATCGGCTGATATTCCAACTTCGTTCAAATTTCGCATCGATTGAAATATCTCCAACTTTTATTTAAATCCTGCATGGCTGAAAGATCGCCAACCTTTATTTAAATCTTTACATGGCTGAAATATCGCCAACTTTATTTAAATCCCTTACATGGCTGAAATATCGCCAACTTTATTTATACTTTGCATCGGCTGAAACATCGCCAAATCCTGCATTTCATGGGCTGAAAGATCGCCAAATTGTCCAAAGGCACCATTGTTCGGAGGCACTATTTTCATAGCCCAAGAACGCTATGCCATGGCCTGAGGACCCCTTCTTTATCTTTTGCATATCATTATTCAAAGGCATCATGGTTCGGAGGCTCCATTATTATGGCCCGAGAACATCATTTCATAGCCTGCGAATCCTCTATTATACGCTTCATGGCCCAGGACTTCATGGTCTGAGGACGTCATCCTACCCGTCCAAAGACAGCATTCATGGTCCAACGGGAACTTGCATCACGTTTAAACTTATGCACGATATGTACGTATTGCTTATTCGCAGGTACACCGGCTAGCAACGACCATCACAGCAGGAGCGATCTCGCTCCGGTTCCCGCAGCCTATTAATCCCTGACCATCCTTCCCGACCCGAATATCGCACCCGTCTTTCGAAATCTCCATCGGCATATTCCGCCAAGGGATCCTTGAACTACATATGGCTTGATTCCTGTAAGACCAGGGATATGTAGGAAGCTCAGGAGCCAGAGCTCGGTCAAAATCTTTCAAATCGTTTCTTTCGGTCAAAATTGGCCATCATATCTTTGCCCGACAACTCTTTCATCCTTCTCGGGTAAAGAGGGGCAGCTGTTGATACCCAATATTTCCCTACATATTTTTATACTCAAAATATTTCCAAAATAGCATGTACATGCATATATAAGCATGCTCAAGAGTTTTGGTATTTTTTCTTTATTTTTAAAGATTTTAAAATCAAATTATTGTCTATTTTAATAGTACAAAATTCAATAATTATTCCCAAACTGGCATTTTCGGTGAATAATTTATTTTTATTCTCATATTTACACCAAGATATAATTAAGGTAATTTTTTGCATATTTTACACATTTGTTTGGTATTTTTTTTTAGCTAAATTGCATATAATTGCAATTATTGCCTATTTTACAATTAACAGCATTTTACAATTATAAAATCACTTTTGGTATTTTTAGATTAATATTTATATGTTAATTAGTCTAGTATCTTTAATTTATTTTTTAAATCATTTTTTACTATTTTATAAAATGATAAAAGGGGAAAATTGGCTATTTAGCAAACAACCCTTTATTATTTCAATTCTAGCCGAATTGGCCACACCCACATTCAGATTAAAATGGCCCAATATCCTAATTAAACTAACCCAGCCCACTCCCTAATATAACCCGATCCAACCCGTTTTTTAATCTGAGCCGTTGATCAAATGAGATCAACGGCCCAGATCTAATTCCCTTAATTAAATTCAATTACCCCCCCTCCCCCTCCCAGACCCCTCATTCTCTCTGAGACCGTCTCTTTCTCAATATCGTCTCTTCCTCTCCCTTCCGTCTAGAACCTTCTGGTTCTCTCTTCTCCGATGATCTCCACCGCCTCTCCGGCCATCTCCGGCCACCTCCCTTCAACCCCTAGGCTCCGATGGGCCTCTCGTTGTCCTGTTCAACATCTCTAGGACCTTCAAGGTCTATGGACCTTGGTGATTCAGACCTAGGGTTCCTAGTTCTGCTACCTGTGAGTTCTCCGGTGTGATTTCAGGCGAAATCACACCCTATATGTCACGATCTCTGAAGTGTTAACAGGTTCTCTCCGCTTCTATTAGGGATCCTCCCCCCCCTTTTTTTTGAAACCCTAACCCTCTCCTGAATCTCTCAAAACAGTGTTATTTTCATGCTATTTTCATATTTTTCTGAATGTTCTGCTTATTCTCGAGTTTCTTCTGAAAGATTCTCTACTTTGAACCATTTTTATTTTCTTTGAAAATTTAGGGTTTCTTGGATTTCTTTTACGCATATTTCGACCAATTTTCTTTATTATTAAAAACTTTTCCTTGTTTATTCTGACCGATTTCTATGTTGTTACTGTTATTTAGTTTGACTCTGCTAAAAACCCTAATTTCTAAAAAATATTTCTTCGCTTGATTATGTGTGTTAGCATTCTTCTTTGCTTCGATTATATGTGTTAGCCTAATTTCCTTTGGCTTGTCTCTATGTGTTAGCATGTTTCTTCGTTTGATTATGTGTGATAGCCTGATTTTCCTTACTTTAGGTCTGTCTGCTAGCCTATTTACTTGATTCTTGTTAATGTCTCATGGTCACCATGCTTCGAATATGCCTTGTTGAATCCTAACCTATTTTCACTATCTCTGGATGGTTGTGTTTGTTCATCTCTTGTCCCCCTTATGTCTATATGGCTGATTTTGTTTGTTAATCTTGTTCATTCACCTCTATTTATACGCTGAGGATGCAGAATCATGACTTCGCATGATTGATTCTGATTTTCTTTGATTGATTGGTAATTCAAAAACTTTCCTTCAAAACTCTAGCATTCTATTCGCCTGTTTTAAATTAACTGATCTTTGTTACCTTATTTGCTATGGTACTCTATTCTACCTAGCCTTTCCTTAATTATAATTTTCCTGAATTTGGTCTTAATTAGTTACTATATGCATACTGAACCTTGACTCATTCCTTATTTAACCTAGCCCTGATTTTTCTACTTGCCTTGTATGGTGCTGAATCTTTTCGTTTGATTTTGATTCCCTTAATTAATGGGAGTACTTCCTTGATTCTTCAATCAATTGATTCCGAGTTCTTAAATTGACGTATTTCTGTGATTTTTTACCTTATTTTTACCACCTACTTTCAACTATAAATACCCTAAGTCTTTTACATAGCACACACGACAAGTCTTCCTGGCTTACACCCACTGAATACTTTAAAATCTGCATTCTCTCTTGCTCTTTGTTCTATTGCTATTCTCTGCTCCTGCTTATTATTAGCCGGCTGAAAGCCAAGGCTAATATAGTGTTACTACCTTGTCTTTACATCCTGCTTTTGCTCTTTTACTGGTATGTCCTAATTTATTTTCAAGTCTCACACCAATGTGTTTATTTTTGTTTCAGTTCATTATCTTTTTGATTTTCTTCTACTTATGCTTCTCCTGCTCAATGTGTAATTGATTCTTTGCTCTAATACTTCACCATGTCTTTTAATTTACATGCTAAGTCTGACTTTGTCTATTCCTAGCTATGCCTATGTCCTGTTGTTATACATTAGCATGCCTAAATTTTACTACTTCCAGGTTCCCCTGAATCCCTTGATTCTGTGTAGTCATGTTCATTAAACCTGTGTCCCCTTCGGCGTTATGTGATCTATCTGTTCCCCTTTCCCCATGATCCTTGTATGCAATCATGTACTGTTGAACTATGGTTCTGCTGTTTTCTTTTAAAACAAACCCCCCTTATTTTCGAAAACTCTTCTTCCTGCACTTCACACTGCTCTTAGAAAATAGGTTCTGCCCCCTTCGTGTGAGCATTGCTTTGAGTACCTCTGAGTACTCACTGAACTTTGACACACAAGGCCGGTATTCCACACTGCACTTGTTCTGCTTTCTTTTAAGTGTCTAGGTGCTGGTATTGGCCAGGGACTCAATGGGGCCCTAGGGAGTTTTGCCGCACCTAGACCATGACAAAGGCTGTAAATTCGAAGGGGTTGAGGTTGGAAGACTGGGCCTGATTGAAGGCTCCCTATAGAATAACTTCTTATTTTTGTTCTTTATTGCTGTAATTCAGATATTACTGGTTTGTAATAATTTGTAAACGAACGATTGGGGGTGAATAGTGAATATGGGGAGGGTTATGCATGCTTAGTATAAATAATGGGTAGAAAACATGCTTATAGGATTTTATTTACTTATCTGCGCAATAGATAACCTGTATAGGTCATGCATCTCATTCATTAGAGATCCTGCTTTAGGTTCTTTACTTTCAGCCTATCATTACGCTCATCTTGTTACCACGATCAGTTAATAACCAGCAAATAACTAACAACAAGCCAAATAATTTGTCATTACTGCATTGGCATGTTAGAAACCATGTTTTAGGTACTTTTATGTGCATTCGATATCCTGCCCTTAGGACTTCTCACTCGTTCGAGTTGTAGTAGTTAATTCACGTTTTTCTAATAACTTTGTTAAAATATGGCAAAGTGGTTTGAAACATTTTCTGCAAATACCTTATCACGCGTACCTTTATAAATCAGAATCAAAATATGCATGTCCGTCCCTTAAGATAATCAGACAATGTATAACAACACCTAGGCAAACTTTAGGCCCAATAAGAACTGATCGTATTTCTATTAGCTTAAGACCAACCAACTTCTTCAATTTCAACTCTACCGTCCCCATTTTTGCTCTGATTCTCTGAAGTTCACTCTATTTTTTCTTAAAAAACTATGCTTCATCTGGAAATGATTTTGAAATGGTGTACCCATTTATTCTTACTGAGTTTCTGATTTTTATTTCCTTAAATCACTGGGTTACCAACCTCTGCCCAGAATCGTGCTATTTTATTTGTCCCGCACCACATTAAACTACTGTTACTACTTCTTTTTTTTAAAATCATGTTTTAACTGCTGTAAAAGTCCCTATCTTTTGAGACCTTAATTATGTTTAAGTCATGCTACTTATGTATTTTGTTTGAGGAGGTATACATGAGCCTTTATATGTTTACCTTCTTCCCCCAACATGCGGTATGTGTTTTTTGTATGTCGCCTTAGATTTTATCCTTTGAAACCAATCAGCCTAATATCCTACCCTTTAGGACTAGCAGACCTAAGTGCATCCAGGACTGATAGGAACGGGACGGGTAATAGCATGCAATAGTAACCGAGACCAATCCGCGCTTTAATACCTTAACGGGGTGGGAAGGGTAGATATGGATATAATGACCGGGGCGATAATACCTTATGCAGCCCCTCTTTAGAGGAGTCATTACTGGGTATTGCATTGACGTGATCCATATTAATCATAAACCTAGGACCCCCTCCCTTTACTTGCTTTCGTTTATTTTTTTTTTTAGAATTGTTTAAATCTTTTTCATAAAATTCCTGCCCTCTTTACCTTTACTCAAGTTTCGACTTACTTGCAATATTGTATGTGAACCCTTTCTATTTGAGCCCTTAATTGCCTACTTGATTAAGTGAAGTCATAATACAACATGGCCGGGAACCACACTAGTGGATCTTGAAGGGTGCCTAACACCTTCCCCTCGAGATAATTTCTAGCCCTTACCCGAACTCTGGTTTTCCAACTCAAAAACCCTTAGTGTCCTAATGCACTTAATCATTAGGTGGCGACTCTTCAATTCGAAAAACCCAAATCCCAAAAGGGAATAGAGTTGTCCTCCCAAATGTCGTAAACCCAATTTCGTGAGAAAAAAGGGGGCGTCGACATATGCTAGAGTAAGTGTTGAACTATACAGAAGCAGTAAGCAGACAGGGATACAAAAGCAGTAAATAAACGCATTGTTGTGGTGCTAAAAGCCTTAAATCAGGACATACCAGTTTCAAAGAAGCAAATAGAGAGAAAGCAAGCAACAGGTCTTGTAAACAGGCCACAGTACAAGTAAAAAGAGAAAATTCTTTTGAGTATGAGTATAAGTTCAGAAAGACTACGAGTGATGGATCCCCTGGTTAATGAAAGAGTCGTGTATTTATAGTGAGAAAAACAGGTAGAAATAAGGTAAGAAAAATAATTATGGAACTAGGTATCAATTAAAACAATCAGTATAAGACTTCCTTTAATTAAGCAATTCAGACTTAAACGGTAATGAGCAAAAAAAAAATTATTTAAGGAAAGAGATCAAATAAGCATCTTATGCAAAGTAGGGAATTAGGGGTAAATACATAGGAGTTTATTTAGGGGAAGAGTTTTGAAATACACGGTCAAAACAAAATAAGGTAAGAATCAATTAGTACACAGTAAATCAAGGAGTCAAAGGTTTGTAATTATTGGTCCATGAATAAACCAAGTCAGAAAAGCTAAGGAAAGTTTTTGACTCAAACCAAGTAACAAGGAAATCAGCAAACAAGGAAAGAAAATCAATCAGGCTTACACGAAGGAAGCCTGAAATTAATCAAAAATTGAAAGCCATTTTATAGGGAGGTTCAGCACATATAAAGAGCACACAAGTACGCTAGGCTAAAAAGAAAACGTCATGCAATTGCAAAATCAGTAAGTAGTAGACTATTGGAACATTGTAGTCACGTAGGTCAGTCTCAGTAACTCAGCAATGTAGAAGAGAGATAGTATCAAATGGCATACAAAGGGTCCAGTAGAAGGACCTTAGAAAAGTTTAGCAGGGAATCAGAACCATGTAAAGAAACAAAGGTCGAAACAAAGTTTTTGAAGCCTAATCAAGTAGTAGATTTCAGAAACTCGAAATAGGTTCAAAGAGGTTAGGGTTTTTGAAATCGAACAAGTTCAGAGATGAAGATCAAACAAATCACATAGCCAATGGTCTCAAAACTCAAATGAGTCCCCAAATTTAGGGTTCTTGACATCAATCGAGTGCAGAGATGCAAGGACAAGTAATCAAAGAGAAAGATACAAACGAAACAAGTTCAGAGGTCTCAGAAAGGAACTGAGAGCTTTAACATGCTCTTTCAGTAGCAGAAACTCATGAGAAGCATAGTAAAAGAACAATATGCGAAACACAGTAGAAGAACTAGTAAGAACACAGTAGAGGAAACATATAAAGAAACATAGTAGAAGAAGCTGATAAGAACACAGTAGGAGAAACATATAAAGAAACATAGTAGAAGAAATACTCAAAAGAAAAAGACAAATCAGAGAAACATCCAAATAACTCGAAACCCTAAATCGGAATAAAGGTTTTGAAAGCATAGCTTTTTTTTGAAAGAAATCTCGAGAAACCGTTTAAAAGTCTAGGGAAAACACGGATCTAGAACAGATCTAACGAAATCAGAAGAATCTCAAAAGCTAGGGTTTCAGAAGAACCCAGATGGTGAGAAAGGCTTGGATAGTCATTGATTTAAGCAGGAGGAGTCGAGGTCAGGCTCGAACAACCGTGGCTTGCCGGAGCAAAGCCGGAGATGGCCATAGAACTTGAACCAAACAAGGTCTGGACCCAGCTTCTTCGCGGTCAGGCCTTGAAACTTCAGTAACCAAGCGCTTAGGAGCCATAGAAGGCTGGTAGGTGGTGAGACCACCATGGATTCAGGCAAGGAGGTGGCCGGAGAAGGCGAGTGAAGCTTATCTGAGCGGAAAGGGAAGGGGAAAGGTTCTAGAGAGAACCAGAGATAGAGAGCTAGAGATGAGAGTCGGTTGAGTGAGGAATGAGAGGGGTTTGGGGGGGGGGGTCGTTTGGTTTAATTTGGAAAGAACGAATCTGGACCGTCGATCAAAATTGATCAACGACCAAGATTTAATCAGATTGGGTCCGGTAGATTTAGGAATTGGGCTTGGGTCTTTGGGCTAGTGTAATTAGATGATTTGGGCTGGTTTAATTGGGTTGGGGTCTGTTTGATTTAGGCTGAATTTGAAAGCCAAATTTGGCTATAAGTTAAATAGCCCTTTTTCCCATTTAATTTATAGAAAATAGTAAATAAATTTTTGAAAACAAATTGAAAGTACTACAATGATTTATAATATGTAATTTACAATTTAAAAAATATAATATCCCATTTTATAAACATGAGACAAATTTAAGCCTAAAAATGGCTAATATTGTAATTATGCAATTTTATCCTTAAAAATACTAAATAAATTTGTAAAAATATGTAAAAAAATATCTTAGCTATATTTTAGTATAGATATGAGAATCCGATAAATGAATCACAAAAAATAATAATTTTTGGGGACAATTATTGGGTTTTTCTTGATGAAATAGGGGAATAAATTGATTTAAAATCTTTGAAAAAATTAAGAAAAATAATGAAACCTTGGGATTGCTTATATATGCATATATAGACTATTTTGAAGGTATTTTGTATATTTAAAAATACAGAGAAAATTGGGTATCAACAAACATAACCTCATGCCGGATCCCTAGTAGGCACGTTTGCTTGCATCATGTGCATTTGACTTAGGGGACTCAACACAGGGGTTGGGTCCGTCTAGGACAGGTGTACCCAAAAATAAAAGACCATCCTGATGCATACTATGTGCTACATGTTGCATTCTTCAAGGGTAAAAAGGTCATTTGGCGGATCAATGATGTTTGAGGGTAAATGAAAAAGAAAAGAGGGTGAAGTGTGAAAATAAAACAAGTAGGGCCCAGTTATGTTTTTCTTTCACATTTATTTTAGAAAAAGACCAAAAAAAAAATGAAAATTGAAAAAAACCAAAAAGATTTTGCACTTTCCCATCATTTTCCAACAAAAAATAAAAAAAAAAGAAAAAGAAAATCCAAAAAGATTTTACATGTTTCATCATTTTTCAAAAAAAAAAGACAAAAAATATGTTTTCTCTAAATTGGTTGTTGTTTTTAATTCTCGACCGTATCCAATCTGCCTGAACTACGCATACCTGATTCTCGTCTTTCGGGGCGGGATACGTAGACAACCTACATAGGGTCCGATCTTCTTAGTAAGTTTTAGGTTCTTGGCTTCGCGGGGTCTTAGCCAAATCTTGCATTTTTAGCCACTTTTAGCCACATAGGTTAATTTTAGAAAAATAGTCACAATCATGTCTTGCATGTGTCCAACATGAAGAGTTATTGTCTCACATAGTGTTGTAGGTCTTTAACTTTATTTGATCTCAATTTTCTCATACAGGTGTGGGTCTACTTACCGGAGTTTGAGCATGACAGAAGCCCCGGGACCATCCAGTCAGGATCGCTCATTTAGCAGTTGCTTAAGGAGATTTTTTTTTGAATATTTTTTTTTTATGTTTTGAGTCTGTTTTTCTTTTATGTCGTCTTTTACCTTCTACTTTTGTACAGTAATGTTGAGTCTTTTGTTATTGTATTTCCCATTTTGTATTGGAAAAAAGATGTGTTATAAATCAAAAATCCCAAAAAAAAAATTTGCGCTTTTATATTTCTGTTAGATATTTTATTTAGAATAATAATTCTTGAAGTTAAAAGAAAAATTTTTTTGAGGTGGTTTTCCTTAGGAAATTAATATCTAGAACTCAAATAAAAATTACTTTTATGTTTCTTTTAGTATATTAAGACTAAAAAGACGGAAAAAAAAGAAAGAAAAAAAGGGAATTTTCTTTTGATATCTCTTTAGAAGTTTTCTTTAAGATATCAATTCCAAAAATAAAAAAAAAGATATTCTTTTTAGATTCTTCTTTCGAAAATATAAAAAAACAAAAAAAAATTCTTTTTATTTTCACTTGAACTTTAGGACATTATACATAGGAGAAAAAATGTACTTTATCTTTGGTTTATTTTCTGAGTTTCTCCCTTAGGTAATCAAGCTGAATAAAAAAATATCTTTCTCTTCTAAGGTTTTTTTTCCTTAATTATTTCCCACAGAGTAATTGTTTCAAAAAGAAAAAGGAAAAGAAAAAATATATGCTCGTTAAGCTTGAGTTTGGAATAGGTTATAGAACATTAAGTCTAGAAAATTCAAAAAGAAAAGATTCGCTTCTTTTATTTCTCTTTTCTCATCAGAATAGTCATTAAGTTAAAAAAAGAAAAAAAAGAGAACGTTAGTTTGTTTACTTTATTCCCGATCTTCTAGAACTACGCTTGATCTGATTCACGAGGGACATGATACGTAGGCAACCTACATAGAGTTCGATCAAATCATTTTTTTTAAAAAATAACAAAAGACAAGCAAAAAAAAAAAAAAGAAAAAGAAAAGATGAAGTTGTGGGATGTGAGAAATGAGAGGAAATAAAAGAGCGATAATCAGAAGAAAAAAAAGAAGGAAAATGAGCAAGCCAAGGAGTGCTAGAAAAGAAAAGAAAAGAGAGCATTCAAATGGACAAATTGGGATGATGCCAAGTGACCTTGTGACCCTCGAAGTCATTCAAGAACCGTTAATTGTTGCTAGGTGCATTGCACGCAATGTGATATTTTTAGCTGTTAAATGCCCTAATGCTAACAGGATGACCCCATTTTGTTCCTTTTGTTGTCTTCATTGAGCAGAAGGGTGGTTGGTTTGTGGTTCTTAAGTAACTCATCCATACAACACAAGGTCAAAGAGCAAGGTAGCCATGGCTAGCAAAGACTTGGACACATGGGTTATTGATCCGTCTAAGGGAATTGTTGAATCAGAATCTGAGGTGAAAGAAGAGGTCTTAAGGTTGAAAGGACGGATGGCCGAAATATACCAAGCCTGGATTAGCGGGCATCCTCCACCATCAGTCCCCGCTAACTACACTGAAAGCCTTGTCACCATTCTGCCACTGTCACAATTCCAGGATATCTCCCCACAACCTTTTCACACTCCACCCGCCAGAACCACATCATATCCCGCTCCTTTGACCACTCATGTTTGTGTAGCTCATCCACCAGCTATTTTTCCTCGATCATGTAGCGAGGTTGTGTTCAAAGTCCCCGATGCCCAACATTATGCTCCAGAATCAACTTCTCACGCTCCTAATTTTAAGCCTCCCGGTGAAACTGAAAAGCATGTTAATACAGTGGAGAAAGACGAGATATCCAGGAAGGTGAAAATCTTAGAGCAGTCTTTAAGAAACATGCTAGGGATCTTACAATGACTTGTGCTTGTTTCCCGGCGTCCGGTTTCCTGCTGGGTTCAAGATGCCAAAGTTTGATTTGTATGATGGGCGTGGAGATCCAGGAGCCCATCTAAGGGGTTATTGCAGTGAAATGAGAAGTATTTGCGGGAAAGATGAATTGTTGATGGCACATTTCAGTGAGGGTTTGAGTGGGGAAGCCTTGGAGTGGTTTACTCGTCAAGATGTCAGTAAGTGGCATGCATGGGGTGACATGGCTCAAGATTTTGTTCGGCATCATCACTACAATGTAGGCGTTATCCCAGATCGCTCCTCCCTATCTCAAATGGGAAAGAAAGCCGAGGGGAGTTTTAGGGAGTTTTGGCTCAGATGGAACAAACAAGTTGCTCGGGTCAGTCCCCCGATTGATAGAAAAGATGTTGCTGAGTCTCGCCAACGACAGGGTCCAATGGGCATTCCTGCTAAACGCTTTCAGCCTCAATACCGACCCCATGAATATCCCCGAGCTCCACATAATCCACCCAGTATTATCCTCCGAACAACGTCCGGCCATCTGTCCAACCATCGGGTCACTCCAAAAGGCGAGCACGAGCACCGCAAAAGCTTCACTAACCCCCACAAAATTTTCAAGTGCCCTATAACCCACATTCAAGCCAAGGGTGTAGAAGGGAACAAAAGCTGAAAGATATACACCAATAGGAGGGTCCTATGCAAGCTTGTTTGAGAGATTAAAGCATTGCGACATGATCGCACCTATTCCTCTAAATTATATAGACCCACGTGCGAGAAGCTTTGACCCTACTAAAAGGTGTGAATACCATTCCAATGCCCAGGGGCACAATGTTGAAGATTGTCGTGCTTTGAAAAGGGAAATAGAAAGAATGATTCAAGAAGGAATAATTGTGGTCCAAGGCAGTAATACCCCAAGTGTCACACACAATCCTCTACAGGTACACGACAACGCACAAATTGTTGGGATGGTCTGCAATGACGAAGGGTTGGTCAAAGGAGTCAATGAGCCACTTGGTGAAGAAAATGTGATTGAAGTTGGTGAAGGTCCCACTGATATTGATGTGGAACTCGGTGGCTAAGATGCCGAGCTTGGTAATTGGAAAGACGCTCCTTTCTTAGTTAGTCAAGGAGAAGTCTTGGTGGTTTATTTTGTTGTCATTTCTGTTGTCCGGGTTATTTCAGGGTTGTAATCCGGATATTGTCTTGTGACTCAAACCCTTCTATCCTTTTATTTTGCCTAGTTTGTTTAGTCGTAGTAACTCTTTCAGTGTTGTCTAGGTTTGTCCCAGGTTTGTAACCCCAGTTTATGTTGTTCAAACTCTTTCACCGTCTGTCTAATGCAATTCTCTATTTTCTGTTATTTCTGGTCATTTTTTGTTTAGTTCTCTTCTCCTTTTATAGTTCTTTTCATGCTGGCTCTAGTGATATGACATGCACGCATAAATTCTAGGCATGGTCTTAAAAGTTAGTTTAATCACGAAGCAATGAAACAAGTTTGAATATGATAGGGACATTTGAGGGAAATAAGTACAGATTTGGACATTTTGAGGTCATTTAAATCCCTAATTGTGCGAAACTTGGGCAGATGGTTTGGGAAGTTAAGGGGACGACAAGAATTTGTTACAAGAAAGTGCGTTCCAAACAACTTGAAGCAAGCAACTTTCAGTAAGTGCATCTCAAGTTACAACATAAAGCCAAGGGAGTGCATATCCATTTTGAAGAAGAAATCACCCAAGAAGAGCTCTGTACTTGAAAAGGCACTAAAGAAAGGTCGAAGTCATATCTGTGATACTAACGCCGATGCTGCAAACGAAATGTTATGCATGATCTTCATTTTTCATCTTCAAGTTGCATGTGTTATACTTGGTATTCTTAAAGATTGGGAGGCCCTCCTTCTGCTATCTAAACACTTTATCCTTTGTTACCCCTTTTGAGCCTTATTTGTTTTCTTTCATACCTCTCCTTTGGAATCAGTAGCAAAGTTTAGAAACACAGATACAGAAGATAAATAAAGAAGAGGAAAGAGGAAAAAGAGAAGAGGAAAAGAGAAAAGGGATTGAAAAAAAAGTAAGTAAAGCAAAAGAAAGAAAAGAAAAAAAAAGATAAAAAAGAGAAAAAGAGAGAGAAAAGAAGAAAAAAAGAAGAGAAAAGTACCAAAAACAAAGCAATTCCTATGTCATGAACTACGTTCGGCCTGATTCCTTTTAAGGATACGTAGGCAGCCTCACGGTTCGATCCCATCAAAATAAAATTCGAAATTCCCCAGGCAAGGAAACTGGGGCAGAAGTTGCAGTTTTGTAAAAGATCTGATTCCAAAAGTTGTAATTCTGAACCCATTCAAGTTGTTTTGAGCCTTTATGATATCCTTTCTTTCTAACCCTGTCTAAAAGCCATATTACGGTCCAATAAAGACCTCCCAGATAATCTTTGAGAGTGCCGAGCTAGACATGCCAGGAGCATATGATGTTTTTATTATGGGTAATGCCTTGTCATCTGCGGAATCAGAGGGAATAAAAAGAAAAGAACAAAATGAGAGAGTCTTATTGGCGAAAACCTTCACAGGCACCATAAGACGATGGTGAGTTGAGAGAAAGAACAAAATGAGAGAGGCTTGATGGTGAAAACCCTTCGGGCACCACAAGTCGAATAAGGATCTTGAATCAGCTAGGATGATTGGAGCATTGAAGCCCAATTTCATTGTGAACAGATACAACAAGAGTTGAACATTAGACTTTCTTGACGGGTTAGGCCATTAGTCCAAAAATGCGTGTCATGGTCATTAAAGTTGGTATCCACATCTGATAAGTTTCTACATCGTAGTTTTCTTGCTAGATCTCATGTCTTTCCATTGTCCCTTACTCTGCTCTTTTTGTTGTTCAAGTCCTCTTTTGAGTCAGTTTGGTCAAAACAAGTGAGAAATGACTTTAAAATATGCTACCAGCTTTCCAATTGCACAAAGCGGAGTCTGACTAGTGCATCAATGTGGTATAAGTCAAGAAAGAGTAGTATGCGCACTGAGTTGGTAACAATCAACATGCTTTGGGATTCATGTGAAATACAAAAGTTCGGTATATGTCGATTCATGAACAATGCAACAGATAGAGGGTGTTGGGTTTGAACGGATCAAAGGTATTTTCTATGATAAGGTTGACAGAGAAAGTGGTTAACCAATAACTAGCAAGGTTTTCCAAGTGGGAATCAAAGATTATCATGGCAAGTGAAGGAGCAACAGACCTCAAGGCCAAGGCTAGTGACCTACGTCAGGAAAGAACAACAAACGCACTGAGTTGGTAAAAATAAACGTGTTTTGGGATTCATGTGAAATACAATGGTTTGGTAAATGTCAATTCATGAGCAAAGTGCAACAGATAGAGGATATTGGGTTTGAACGGATCAGAGGTATTTTCTGTGATAAGGGTGACAGAGAAAGTGGTTAGTCAATAAACAGGCAAGGTCTTTCAAGTTGAAATCAAGGTTATCATGGCAAGTGAAGGAGCAATCGCCCGCAAAGGTCCAAATCAAGTTGTGAAGCCTGAATTTTTAAGTACCGTGACCAAATTTTGTCAGCACAAAGGCTGTGCGAGAAGGTTTTTACTTGCAGGTGCAAACTGGGGTAGAAAATTTTTATTCGTTTTGTTTGTTTTGATTGCAGGCACCCACATGGAAAACAAGGGAACACAGAAAGTTTCAGCAATCAGGCGCCCAGCTGGAGAACAAGGGAAAACAGTTCAAGTTTCAAGGGAAAGCAGTTTCGAAGGAAGACAGTTCAAGTTCACAATCAGGCGCCCACCTAAAGCAGTTTCAAAGGAGGACAGTTCAAGTTCAGCAATCAGGCGCCCACCTGGAGAACAAGAGAAGACAGTTCAAGTTTCAAGGGAAAGCAGTTTTGAAGGAAGACGATTCAAGTTCAGCAATCAGGCGCCCACCTGGAGAACAAGGGAAGACAGTTCAAGTTTCAAGGGAAAGCAGTTTCGAAGGAAGACAGTTCAAGTTCAGCAATCAGGCGCCCACCTGGAGAACAAGGGAAGACAGTTCAAGTTTCAAAGGAAAGCATTTTCAAAGGAAGACAGTTCATGTTTCAGCAATCAGGCGCCCACCTGGAGAACAAGGGAAAGCAGTTCAAGTTTCAAGGGAAAGCAGTTCGAGTTTCAGCAATCAGGCGCCCACCTGGAGAACAAGGGAAGGCAGTTCAAGTTTCAAAGGAAAGCAGTTTCAAAGGAAGACAATTCGAGTTCAGCAATCAGGCGCCCACCTGGAGAACAAGGGAAAACAGTTCAAGTTTCAAGGGAAAGTACTTCAAGTTTCAGAGGAAGACAATTCAAGTTTCAAGGCAAAGTAGTTTCGAAGGAAGACTGTTCAAGTTCAGCAATCAGGCGCCCACCTAGAGAATAAGGGAAAATAGTTCAAGTTTCAAGGGAAAGCAGTTTCGAGGGAAGACAGTTCAAGTTCAGCAATCAGGCGCCCACCTGGAGAACAAGGGAAGACAGTTCAAGTTTCAAAGGAAAGCAGTTTCGAAAGAAGACAGTTCAAGTTCGGCAATCAGGCGCCCATCTGGAGAACAAGGGAAAACAGTTCAAGTTTTAAGGGAAAGCAATTCAAGTTTCAAAGGAATACAGTTCGAGTTCCAGTAATCAGGCGTCCACCTGGAGAACAAGGGAAGACAATTCAAGTTTTAAAGGAAAGCAGCTCAAGTTTCAAGGGAAAGCAGTTCAAGTTTCGAAGGAAGACAGTTCAAGTATCGGTAGTCAGGCGCCCACCTGGAGAACAAGGGAAGACCGTTCAAGTTTCAACAATCAGGCGCCCACCTGGAGAACAAGGGAAGACAGTTCAACTTTCAAGGGAAAGCAGTTTCGATGGAAGACAATTCAAGTTTTAACAATAGCCCACCTGGAGAACAAGGGAAGACAGAACAAGGGAAAACAGTTCAAGTTTCAAGGGAAAACAGTTCGAGTTTCAAGGGAAAGCAGTTCAAGTTTCAAAGGAAGACAATTCATGTTTTGGCAATCAGGCGCCCACCTGGAAAACAAGTGAATTCACTTCAGAATGCAATTCAAGTCAGCAACAAAAGAAGCTCGTGGCAGGAATGCGAGTCAACAGTCCGAGATGATCAACAAAAGTTAGTCACAATCCAGAATATAAAAAAACAAGAAGTGAGTCCAAATGCAGAATTTGATGAAAGATGTGAGCTGCTCAAGACATGGCTGAGGTCACAAGCACTGCATGTCCGATCTTGATCCGAAAAAGCTGAATAAGAATGAACTAGCACCTGCAGCTAGCAAGCGTCAAGGTTCAAATCTAAAGTCTGCATGAAGAACCATTCAAGACTCAAGATCAAGCTTCAGAAGACTTATAGATAGGAATCTTGTAACTCGTAGTTGACAGGCTTAGTTAGTCTTTTTTATTTTTTTATTTTTGATGTAATAACAGGATCGCGGACCGGAACCTCGATGGAACGACACCTCAATCGGCTCTCCACCTCGGTATACTCCATCATTGTTCCTACTTCTAAACTACACGTGGCCTGATTCCTTTATAGCCAAGGATATGTAGGCAGCTCAGATACCAGGGTTCGGTCACATTCTCCTTTCTTTAGTTTTTGGTTTCCCTAAATAAGAGTCGGGTCAAAAAACCTGTCTAGTCATTATTTATTTGAAAATACTTCGTGTTTCCAGTCAAAGAGGGGCAGCTGTAGACGTGATTTTTGACCCTCCCCAAGATTTTTCACATTTTAGCATGTAAATATTTAGTTTAGGCCTAATATAGCTATTTTAACTAGTTTTGACTCCTTTTACTTTATTATGTCACAAAAATAAAAATTATAAATTTTTTTTCTTTATTTAGCTAATTAACATTTTATCTAGTTACTTTTAATTTATCTACTTTTAAATAAAATTCAATAAAATACAAAAATAGTTCCACTTTATTTTTAGGAATATTATTTTAATTTTTTGCGATAAATTTAATCTAATTTCATTTTTATCTTTAGTATGATATTTGAAAAATACCAAAAAAAAATAGGTTTGTTTTAACGGTTAGTCTTATTATAATAGTTATTTTATTTAAGCAGGATTAATTAGTAAATAAGGTAGTATTTTAGTCTTGTTCACGGAGAAAGAATAAAATTTGGGCTCAAACGACCCATTTTTAGGCCTAATTTTCGGACCTAAAACCTAGAATCCCTAATAAAAAGAGAGACCTATACACTCTAAAGAAGGGATCTGGAAAATGCAAAAAAAAAAAAAAAAACCTAAGAGACCTAGTGAGAGCATCAGCCGCACAAACAAAAAAAATAGACCCCTAACGCCTAAAAGACTCATCAGCCGCAATACACAAGGAGACCCTCCCCCCTCGATTTTTCATCTTCTCC
The DNA here is from genome assembly GCF_001879085.1 of Nicotiana attenuata. NCBI lineage: Eukaryota > Viridiplantae > Streptophyta > Magnoliopsida > Solanales > Solanaceae > Nicotiana > Nicotiana attenuata. Next base: position 153,877 of record NW_017671185.1, read on the forward strand.
GAACCCCCCACCCCCCACACCTGAAGCCAACGACACCCTTCTTCTTCATTTGGAAAAACAAAAAAGACATAGGAGACCTAGACACAAGGGCTTCAGCCATTTTGAAGAATGAAACCCTAGACCCCTAGCTTCATCTTCTTCGACGAAATAAAATCACATATCCTGTCTTAACACCCACATAGCCTTCACCTTCACAAAACCAACGAAGCTTCTCCTTCTTCCAAGGAACCTAGACCCTCACCGAGCACCCTCCTCGCAAAAGCAGCTGCAACTGCCAACTTCGACCCCCTGCTCCTTCACTCGAGTTGCTGCCTCGCCGGAATTGGTCACCGGCGAGTGACGACGCTGCTATCAGCAACAACGGACAAAGCTAACCCTTATTTTTCTGAAAAGCAGCTACAAATCCATTCCTCAAAGCTTAGCTCTCCAAAACAAGTTTTTTAATTTCATTTCTGGTCGTGGAGATCTCCGTTTGAGATCGTTTACTCTTCTTTTCTGTTTGAGGTCCTTTCGTCATTCTGATTTGGATGGTTGTTCCTATTCGGTTGTACTGTTGCTTCTCAGACAAACTGTTGGCGTCGTGGTTCTGTTCCGGTCAGTTGGTTTCTTTCTCTGCGATTTGGCTTTCATTTTTTCATGGATTCAGAAGCTGGATTTAGCTTCATTTTTGTTGTTTGTTGTTGTTTCATCAAGATAAATGTTTCTCTGTTGAAAATTTCGATCATATATCCTCATAACTTTGACTCATTGAAAATTACTTGGAATACAATGGTCACTCTTATCTTTTAATGGTTGTTAAGTTGTGTACATATTTGTCCCTCTGAAGTTTCACGTCATTCCAACAAATCTGTCTCGATTCAGTAACCTGGTTTCATTCGAGATTATATACCATTATGATAAGGTAGACAATTTAGGACCATTTGTGACTAATGAGAGTTCATATTGTTCAAAGAATACAATTTTTAAGTGGTCCGTTAATTTGATTTCATGAATATTGATTATTACTGACAGCTACAAGTTCAATCATGGCTATGGGTACGGTTCCCGTGACGTAGTTGTGATACCTAATTTGCAAATTAGTTTTAGATAAGAATATCCGAAGTTCATTTCTTTGAATGTTTACCTTTAACAAGTTGAGGTGTGCCATCCGATCACATAGCCCATGGCCCTCACAAATATTATAACTAGTTATTAAAAATGATATTCATAGTTTGCTTTAGGCACTCTTAATATACCATCGTGGTTGTGTACACGTTCGCGTGACATAATTACGATTCTAAAAACAAAACCAGAGTATGCGTTCGCGCAACTTTGGCCCAACTTTCTTAATAACAATAAAACGTTATTAATTGTGGACACGTTCGCGTGACATGATTTTTGACGCGCCAAACAAAATGAGTACACGTACGCGTGACTCGTTTCAAGATAATTTCTTAATTAAAAAAGGCAAATGCACATAGGTTCTAAGAAAAGTAGTTAAGCAATTTAATAAGCCAAGTAGGATTAGAGCGACCGTGCTAGAACCACGAAACTCGGGAGTGCCTAACACCTTCTCCCGGGTTAACAGAATTCCTTACCCAAATTTTTGTGTGTCGCAGACATTAAAACAGAGTCAAATCTCCTCGACTAGGGATTCTAATCTGGTGACTTGGGACACTATTAACTATCCCAAGTGGCGACTCTAATCTTAAATAATAATCCCGTTTTGATTGTCACTTAAATTGGAAAGACTCCCTTAATACCCCTTTCCGGGGGTAGTAAAAAGGAGGTGTGACAAAGAGGTCTGAAGACATCTTCAAAATAAAATAAGAAGATACGGAGCTACTCATGGAATTCGTGGATAGATTACAACATGAAAGAATGATGTTACCATGCGTACCTGACAATAGGGCGGCTATGGCATTTGCAGGTAACCTAAATGAAAAAAGCTTAGAAGCCACGAGGAGACACAAAGAAAGTTTACGAGATTTCCCTGCAATAACTTGGAATGATGTTTACAACAGGTATAGCACGAAGCTGCGGATAGTAGAAGATACTATCACTCAGTCACGGGGAGATGAAAGAGTAAGTTTGAGGTGACCAGAAACTGAAAAAAGGTCTGGTAAGAACATGTACAAGCCTTACATGGGACCACCAGGAAGGGATTCACGTTTAAAACAAGAGAACCCAAGGTACGATTCTGGATCAAGGGACAGAGATTCAGGTTCGTCATCCAAGTTTAAAAAGGAGCGAGACACGCGGGACAACGACAGAAGTTCAAAAATGAAGATTGGTGGTTACAGTTTCAATGTTAGCACATCTGAGTTGGTGGTTGTTTTAAGAAGTATGGGAGATAAGGTGCGGTGGCCTAAAAAAATGAGATCGAACTGAAATAGAAGAAACCCTGATTTCTGGTGCAAGTTTCATAATGATCACGGTCACAAAACAGTAGAGTGCAGATTGTTACAAGGAGAAGTAGAGCACTTGCTAAAAGCAAGGTTATTTAATCGATTTGTTTAGTGAGAAGGGTAAGCAAACATATATTAAGAATAGACAGGAGCCACCAAAACCTCCTTCACCAAAAAGAATGGTTAACGTGATAAGTGGAGGAGAAGAGGTCAATGGTGTAAAATATACGGCTGCAAAAAAGGTGTCAAAAATCACAGTTACCCACGGAAAACGAGTTCGCCAAGTTTTGGAAGAAGACAGTATAACATTTGACGATGCAGATGCAGATGACGTGTTGATCCCACACAATGATGCACTGGTAATATCTTTACTTGTACATGATACTAATGTAAAACGAGTTTTGATTTATCCAGGTAGCTCTGCAAACATCATTCTATTAAGAGTGGCAAAAGAGATGCAAGCTGATGACAAATTGGTAACTAAGGCACGTACCTTATCTGGATTTGACAATTCAAGCGTTGTTACTAAAAGGGAGATAGTACTCACCACATTCACGGAAGGAGCAACAAAAGATACGAAATTTCAAGTGATAGATATGGACATGGCGTACAACCTCGGCAGGCCTTGGATTCACGGGATGGATGTTGTTCCGTCTACTTTACATCAGGTTATCAATTTCCCTTCCCAATGGGGAATTATACGAATCCGTGGTGATCAACAGGATTCTACAAGTATCAATTCAGTGGCGGATTCAAGCATAAAAAATGACGTAAGTAAATGAGACACGGGATTTTTACGTGGAAAAATCCCACTCAAGGGGACAAAAATCACGACCTACACTTGTAGGCTTTCAACTTCACTAACTTGTAAACACTCGATTACAAGCCACTTTTTAATGACTCTATTACAAAGACTTCACTCACTCTAACTTGTAATACGCTAATCACAAGCCACTTTGTCACTCACTAGTTACAAAGACTTCAATCACTCTAACTTATAATACACTAATCATAAGCCACTTTAACACTAACTAGTTACAAAGGATTTAACTTATGACTAACTCTAGTCACAACACAAACTCAGAAAGTTTATGGTTTTGCAAAGGGGTTCCCAAGTAACGCTTGTAACTACGCAATTTAGGAATTACAATAAGAACAATCACAAAGTTACAACTCAACTAAGGACAACAGAATACTCGATTTAGGAACTGGTCCGTAGTAGCATTTTACTTTGTTCTTCAAGCTCCTAAGAATTGAGTTCACTGTTTTTCAGAAGTCTTGAATGCTTGAAGTGAAGTGTTCAATTGTTCAAGTGATGTCTTGATATAATCTTCTTGTTAATACACCTTTATGATATCACTTGAATGATGTATGCACTGTAGTTAGTCAAAGGACTAATGACCACTGGAAACAGTGCAGTGCAGGCAACAACAGTGCAGGCATTCACGTCGCTTCCAGCTGTATCCAATTGACCTCGTACTGCTATGAGCAAACCACAAGGATATCAGGTCCTTGTTTGGTTCTCTATCTCCTGAAGCTATAGCAGTTCACATTTAGCTGGACTCCGTTGATTTGCAATGTAGCCCAAGTGTGTCAGGTTCCCAATCTGGTTCTTGACAGCAAGTTTGTTAGATCATCAAAATATAAGGCAAAGACATTGAAAACCCATCAATTTCCCCCTTTTTGATGATGACAAACTTAGACATTGATAACATGTATATTTAGAGAAAAGAGAACCAGATAGAGATAGGCTAACAAGAACTTCAACAAGTTCCCCCTGACTTTATACTTCCCCCTTAATCAGATCCTTGATACAGAGAGACAAAGAGAACCAAATAGGCTAACAGGAACTTCACAAGTTCCCCCTGACTTTATACAAGTTCCCCCTAACTTTATACAAGTTCCCCCTTAATCAGATCCTTGATACAGAGAGATAAAGAGAACCAGATAGGCTAAAAGGAACTTCACAAGTTCCCCCTGACTTTATACAAGTTCCCCTTGACTTTATACAATCCTCCCCCTTTTGGCATCATCAGAAAGACACAAACAGTCAAACAGCGTAAAGAAGTCTAGCCAAGCTAACTCATGCCACATATATGCACACAACATGATAGAGAAGAGAAGTAGAGGATGCTAGTAATGAGATAATAACAGAGGATAGATTTTATATATATAAAAAATAGGCCTTTGCTTAAAAAGAAAAGGCATAATTGGACTGTTAAAGACGGGAGCAGTACTGTTACATCCCAACCACATCAAAAAAGAAATAAAACATCTGCCATGTAAATTGGCCGACTTTTGCTCATTGAGCAGTTCTGCTTTCAGGTTCTCCACTTGTGCTCTGAGATCAGCATTCTCTTGTACCAAACGAGCCACGTCATCATTTGACGCCGGAGCCCCCTGGGCTTGCTGACCTTCCAGGATAGCATTCCTGGCCTTCAACCGTCTAATCTCCTTAGTTGCACTGGTTTGAGCATTAGTAAGCTGTGAGATGGTTGATGTACTGCCTACCCCCACCCACTCTTTTCTATGCACTCACATTCTTCCAACGTTGTCTGTGAGAAAGTCTGCTTCTTGGTTCCTACCTTGCCTCTTCCTAGCGGCACCTTGAAGAACTTAAACACTTGCGTAAGCAAAAACCCGTATGGAAGACCATGATTACCATCCTTGAAGGTTTCTACCTTTTGCATGTGTTCGATCATAATGGCAGGCAGGCTGACAGGAGTAAAGCTATCCAGTTTCTCTATCAAAAATAGGTCAGACATAGAGGTCATGGACCTCCTCTCAGCACGAGGCAATAGAACTTTGTTTACCAATTCGAAGAGCAACTGATAAATAGGGAGTAATGCTTTTTTGTGGATCTGGTCCCCTTTTTGGTTCACATTGTCCTTTACAACAGCATTCCAGAAATTATACTGACATGCATCCTTCACACTAGACACACCAACTGTAGGGACCTTAAGAATATCCCAAAGCATACTTACATCGAACACCATATCCACTCCATTCACCAAAGCACAAATATGGTCGGTATCAACTGGAAAGAGGCTGGCGAAGAAGCTTTGAACTTCATCCTCATACACCTTCGGAGAATCTATTTGGAATAGATGTCCCCATCGATGAAACTCAACCATCTCAAGGACTTGTCGCATACCAGCCATATCAGAGATTGCTGGGTCAAAAGTACGACCCAGCAGAACCTTTTAGTGCCTTAGGCGGTCTGAAGCAGAACTACTGTCACTCATCAGCTTTTTCACAGAACCAAGTTCCTTAATAGCTTCAGACTTTCTTTTGCTAGACTTCCCACCACTTGATTTTTCTTTACCCTTAGACTGGACTAACTGTAAGGCCCCGAAAAATTTCGCTAAGTAATTTAGGATTTCGAGGTGCCATGTAGGCTAATTATAATATTTTATGTGCTATTAACATGATGGGCATCAATGGGATTTGGTAAATAAGTGTATAAGTCTTATAATGTGTAATGTGGGGTCTAAAGGGAGGCCTAAGTCTAAGTCAAGTTAGAAAATTTCATAATAGGCTAAAATTCCAAATGAGTTCGCACAAGTCCCCACTTTTGATGAGCATATCTAACTACGTATAAGGTTTTATGTGATGAACAACCTATCATATGAAATGTCTTCGAGTCTAGTTTCCAACGCTTCAAACCGTTCATCATTTGGACATTCCTACACAAAGTTATGATCAAATTACCAAAGGCTAGAAAAATGCGATCCTGTGTCGAATCTGCGATCGCAAATATGTCGCATTTTTGACTTAGCGATCGCAAATCTGTCGCAGATTGGGCCAGTGTTGCCCAATTTTGGGCACCTATTTCGTGATGCATTCTGCGGCCCACATTCTTGATTTACGGTCCATTCTGCGATCGCAGACCCAATATCGGAGGCTTATTTTTCCTATTTTTTTAACCCGACCCCATTTTAATATATAGTCTTTGGGGCTTCATTTGGGGTCATTTTCTACTGATTTTAGAGAAAGTTGAGAGCATATGGAGAGAGAAAGAGAGAGAGAGAGAAGGAGCCTAGCTTCATAATCACCCATCTCTTGCTCAAGTCTTCAAGAATCAAAAGAACCCAATCACATGTTCTTCATCTAAGAGGTAAGGTTCTATACATTAGATTTTTATTTCGAGTTTGGGGCATAAGATGGGTTATTGAGGTATGATTCTTGGGTGTAATAGCATTATGTATACATGCATGTACAAATTAGGTTTGTGGAAAGATTGTTGAACATAAATAAGTAAAGATTGGGTTGGGGAATGAAGGAAACCTTGTAAAAGAGATTTGAAATCAAGATGCTCAGCTAGTATTTGATAAAATGCTCAAATGATCTGAAACCATGAATACCTTCCTAATTTGTGTTCAATTTTGTTATGTCTCAAAGTAGATTGGGAATGCTAGAATTTCCGGAACGTCGTAGTAACTTAAGGAAAGCTTAAACAAGGTATGTATGGCTAAAACCCCGTCTTTTAGAAATTGAGCTTCGTCGGCGTTTGTGTGAACATGGTAAGGTTAAATTTGAATTGTTGCATTGATTGTTATTTTATATGAATTGGTGTTGTAACCTTATATGCGTGAAAGATATGTCTCAAAATGATCAATGTGCCATCTTGATAACTTGAAAGGGGAAAAAGATATGAATTGTGTATTGAAATGCTTAGACCTTAAATTTAGATTGAAGTTGCATTGTTGTGCCATCTACGTGTAGTCTTATCTATGCTTACCATTTAAATTGCTCTTGTGTGCACCTACTGTCCTAAATGGCAAAGCTAATATTGAAATTGAGAACGATGTAAAATGCGGCCTAGTGCCAAGAATGATGTGATAAGTTGTGGCCCCAAGTGCCTATGAAGTGATATATGTGAACCAAATTGATTAATGAGAAGGGAACAACACCTTGGTCAGGCGGCCTAGCAGATCGGGCTGAGATCGGACTCCGCTCAAGATAGCGGTGGTATTGTGAATGAATTCCGAAAAAAGGGAAAATGAGATTGTGACTGAAGTATATGTCTCAAATGAGGCAACCTAGCCGATCGGGTCGAGATCGGTCTCCGCTCAAGATAGCGGTGGTATTATGAACAAATGATGAATAGTGTGAAATGCCCCAAACTAAAATCTATGGAAAAAGGATGTGAAAGTTGTATGATTCTTTTATTTGATAATGTGGTGATCATCTAAAGTTTTGAGTTATACTTGTGATTTCTTATTCTTGTATGAATGTTCTTTCTAACTAGATGGTGTTTAGTTATACATACTAGTGCTATTCGATGGCACTAACGTCCCTTTTGCCGGGGGCGCTACATCTTTAAATGGATGTAGGTGTTTCTATAGCAGTCAGTGTTGGTCGCAGCTAGTGCCGCATCATCCTTTCAGCTGACTTGGTGAGCCCCACTTCGTTTCGGGGTCCTGTTTTATCTGTTTATCATGTACTTTGTATTTGAGGTATACCTGGAGCCTTGTTACCGGTATTTCCATATTACATTACTCTTCAGTTGTGCTTAGAGGCTCCATAGACATGTTGTGGGTAGTGTCGGGTATTGGAATTAAAGTATAAATATTGATGTTTGGCAAAGATTTATAAAACTTGTAATATTTTGATAATTATGTTTTAAGCTGCTAATGGAAATGAAATGGAAGTTGTTAATGAAATACTTACTAAGTATGATTAATGGAATCCATCTCCTATTTATTCATGAATTAGTTTGGGTAGAATGAAACCTAACAGGCTTGCTTAGTCGGGTTTACCCGGTTGAGCGCCGGTCGTGCTCCTCGATTTTTGGGGAGTGACAAACTTGGTATCAGAGCCTAAGATTTTAAGGTGTCCTAGGATGCCTCGGAGCCGTGTCTAGTAGAGTCGTTCTTATAGGTGTGTAGTCGACCACATCTATAAGTTGGAGGCTATTCGGATATTTAGGAATTTCACCCTTCTTTGATACTCCAATCGTGCGATAGAGCTCAAGTTAGGGAGTTAGTTTTCTCTCCAAGCCTTACTCTCAAAATGAGTAATCATGATACAATAATCCGCGAATTTGAAGCCATGAGGGGGAGTGATCCCACCATTGAGTCCGAGGGGATTGCCCAAGGACTTGTTAGGAGAATGTATTAAGCTGTGGAGGGATTGGTAGAACCTATCGCTAAGAGGGGAGTGTGCTTGTCCCTATTGATGTCATTGCACCACCAAATCCTATAGTATATCGGCATGGTACCAACGTACGTTAGGGATGTGGAGTCGAGGGGCCTCGATTCAGTTATTTCCCTATCAAGCTAAAGTCACCAAGTAAGTCACTCCTTAGTACATCATTATGAGCAACACAAAATTTCTACTTGTTGTATATGTACATCCATATTGAAGAGTTCTCATGAACATGGTCGTAATAAGATGTTGAGTCACAAAACATTGCATGTATTGATTCTTTGAACGAGATGTATTATTCATGAAGCCTCTTGATCATAGTTCTCTTACTTACAACCTCCTATGGAATTGAGCTCTATAATTATGTTCTTAAATTGAGTCATAACTCTAAGATTAATACTTCCCACGTGCTTTCCTAAATTCTCAACAAGGGACTATACCTGATGAATTTCATACAGAATCTTTTTATTTAAATGGACAACATCTGCCCACTTGTGCCTATGCATGCACCGTTGTAAAGTTTACCTATGTGGTGCCAAGTTCCATGTAAAGCATCCTAGTGTTCCGATCCTTCCCGAGTCATTCTTTTACTCACTAGTGTATATGGCTTATATGGTTTGAACAGCCACTCTACTCTCTTGCGAGTATCATCACGAAACCTTCTCACTATCTAGTTACATAAGAGCATACCTTAACACCTATCATATGAGTGCATGTCAATCGAAATGGTCACCGCGTGCATAAAGTCTCTAAAAATTGAGATCCTCACATCTCCGTCATAGGAAGATCTTGTGTCGCCATCTTAGTATAACTATCGTGTCCGCTTAGGACATCCCGTAGTAAGTAGCTCGCTTTGTTCCTAGTATTATAGTTGCCCGTGACGAGGTCTTGTATTGCAGTTTGGGAGTTAATATAGCAGAAGCATGTCCAGCTCATAACAAATGTTTATTTTCTCCTTATACCTCCAAAACATGTGTTAATTGTGTTCCTTAGTTAGCGGATTCATTGTGCTAGTTTTCCCAACACCTGTTCGATAACCATGAGAGAACGTGTCCTTCTATGTGTCACTATAACGCTTCCTTTCTCATAAGGACCCTTACTAGGCCCTTCGTCAAAACCAAATGCATATTTGGGGGCTATCATAGCACAACGCCTACTCCTCCTGTTTTCTGTCTTTCATTAGCGTCTGGGTACTTCTCAAGTCAAAATCCATGAAGAACTCATTATGAACATCTGCAAACCTACCATGATTATTTTATACTATCTCATTGGGTTCCCACCTCACTTCAAGTTCATCAAAGGTTGATAGCATGCCGCAATTGCTGAGAATGAATGATCTCCTTTCGATAATGGATTATCTACACATGTGCTAGTCTAACGATCTGCCTATCAGTCTAGCTCTCGCCTTTTGGTTTTGGGTTGACCAAGGAGCAATACACCTAGTAACACATTCGTATGACAAACCTTCTCTCTCAGTTAAGTCTTATAGCGTCTCCCAATTTGGCTGGTAATAGTTGGTTGTGTAAAAGTGTGTTGTAGTGCTTCCTTGTGAAGTGGAGTTGCTAAACATAATTGGATTTTTGAATTCTAGAGTTATGCATCACATGACTACATACAGAGATCTCTTTCCAAAAATGTAGCTTCTCGTAATCGCTTTATATTACCACCATTCCTAGTGGTTACAATGTAAAGGTTACTTCCATAAGGCTCTCTCACTTTCTTTTCATTTGTCTTGCATCATGTGTTGATTACCCGTGATCTTCAATGCGATATTATCTCAATGTCTTGACTAGTTATCCGACTATATGATCTGATTTAATTCACCTCACTTTTATGTACTCAACAAGCGCCCTGAGAGTGGGCAAATTTCCCCTTTTCTACAGACTTCTAATGTGTTCGACTCTGTTTAAGCTTGTTGATTCCAAGCGGTACTCTTAGTTGTGCTGCCTTACTATGTATTTTCATCTGTAACTCTCCTCGTGAATCTAATTTTATGCCTTATGGAGTCAAGGGTCGGGGTATGTTCCTTTTGTTAGGATAAAAAGATATTGCTCGCACTCCTTATGAGATTTTCTCCTAAACAATCATCTACCTGCTCTACTTGCCCATGTGACTAGATAACCTAGGTTACTTTTCCCCCTTAAATGCATTAAGACGTCTCATTCTTTCAAACTTATCCATGTGGGCACTTTGAGGCCTTGTTTTATACCAACTCGTAATAGTTTTAAGTACTTTCTTGCCATTGTTGACGATTTTCTAGGACTACGAGGGCTTGTCTCATGGGTTTCAAAAGTAATGATTTTCCTTAAAGTTCAAGCTTAAATTGCCATGATTTCAAACCAAAGTGTGTCCCCTTTTCAAAAGTCTTAAATGGGTCGGATTGGATGCGTTACGTGGCCTTCTGCTAACTCGCTTCTAGGATCATTGACAACGTCATTGTCATGTGCAAGAAATTTTTCTACCTCTGGCATTCCACTACCTTAGGAAGGGTTAGATTGTTCGAATTGTGATAATCTCATAAGTAGATGACTTCTTTCCATCCTCATGCGCTTGTGGCATAGAGTCCTTGTGTCGCTTATTGTTAGGAGTGAAATCAAAATTCCACGTATTTCATTTGCGGCCTCAATCACACCCATGTTGCAAGAGTCTTACCATTTGAGCTCAACTACTTACCTTACGCTCAGGGACACAACTGGTGTATCTTACTTGGTCACTTCTTTAAAAATCTCAAGTTCACATACACGGTATCCACCTTATCTAAGAATAAAAGTTACCACTATGATTCATTTATCTAATAATTGTAGTCACCTGGACTAAACCATGTCAGCATCATTAATAGAAATCCTTGTGTCTCTTAGTATGTAACCTCATGAAATACTCTGCTCGGCGCATAAATGGATTCCTGAATAATTCCATCCCAATCTTGAACTCCGTTGCTCCTTACTGTAATGGATCTATTTGGTATTAAAGGTTCAAACGTGTCAAAGTCACCCTGCGATCACATACATTCAGTAGGTAATTTTATGGTCAATTTATTATAGCACATCTTAAAGTAATCGTGAAGGTCACCACGAGTTTAGTTTGGGTGATCGTATAGAGATTTAGAATTCAGGAGGGTGAACTGGTTATTCTCAAAATTTTCCCCTGTAGATGTTATGTGAATTGATGATGAAGGGTATGTAAGCGCATTTCCCATTAGGTCGCACTAGGAGTGTGATGTTTCCCCATAGTTGTTCCTCATGAATTTGTGTTTTCATATGTCAATGTCTAAGAAGGTAGGTGGAGATCATTTGTGTATCACCCCGGTGTAAATTATTTAAGGTGAATGTTAATGGATAGTTAGCTTATGCGAGGTATCTAGCTGTCATCCTTGTTAGATAAGTTTGGAGGTTGGGGTTGTTTCGTGAATGTGTTATCGAAAAGCCTAGAAGTATAAGAGGCCACATTGAAGGCCGAGAGTATTGTGGAAATAAGGTATTTTCTCTTGATTGTATAGCAGTTGGTCTTGATTTGAAAAGTACCTTCTAGGTGTTTTGATTTAAAATTGTGCAGTCCATGTCCAGGTATCATCGTGATGATGTAGTGCTTGTATTGCTGAAGTTCATGTTATTGATATATATATTGTGGTGCTTTGTCAAGTTGTGGATGTGTTTTGAGGATGGTTTTGGTGGTTCTCTGGCAGGTGGATAGGCCTAGTTACAAAGGAGGCTCTGCCGAAAATTCTGAAAAATTTAGGAGATAGTCAAAATTTAGGGACTTGAGGTAGGTGAGAAAAGAGATATATTAAATTAAGCGTTTCAGGCGGACTCTACTCCTTATTCGAGGACGAATGATCCTAAGGGGGGAGAATGTAAGGCCCCGGAGAATTTCGCTAAGTAATTTAGGATTTCGAGGTGTCATGTAGGCTAATTATAATATTTTATGTGCTATTGACATGATGGGCATCAATGGGATTTGGTAAATAAGTGTATAAGTCTTATAATGTGTAATGTGGGGTCTAATCGGAGGTCTAAGTCTAAGTCAAGTTAGAAAATTTCATAATAGGCTAAAATTCCAAATGAGTTCGCACAAGTCCCCACTTTGGACGAGCATATCTAAATACCTATAAGGTTTTATGTGATGAACAACCTATCATATGAAAGGTCTTCGAGTCTAGTTTCCAACACTTTAAACCGTTCGTCATTTGGACATTCCTACACAAAGTTATGATCAAATTACCAAAGGCTAGAAAAATGCGATCCCGTGTCGAATCTGCGATCGCAAATATGTTGCATTTTTTACTTTGTGGTCGAAGATCTGTCGCAGATTGGGCCTGTGTTGCCCAGTTTTTGGCACCTATTTCGCGATGCATTCTGCGGCCCACATTCTTGATTTGCGGTCCATTCTGTGATCGCAGACCCGATTTCGGAGGCTTATTTTTCCTATTTTTATAACCCGATCCCATTTTAATATATATTCTTTGGGGCTTCATTTGGGGTCATTTTCTACTGATTTTAGAGAGAGTTGAGAGCATATGGACAGAGAAAGAGAGAGAGAAGGAGTCTAGCTTCATAATCACCCATCTCTTGCTCAAGTCTTCAAGAATCAAAAGAACCCAATTGTCGCGCCCCCTTTTTCTCGCGAAATCGGGTTTATGACATTTGGGAGGACAACTCATTCCTTTTGGGAACTGGGTTTGATTTAAAGAGTCGCCACCTAATGATTAGGGTGCATTAGGACACCAAGGAGATTTGATTTTAGTAACCAGAGATTCGGTAAGGGCTTGAAATTATTCTAAGGGGAAGGTGTTAGGCACCCCTCAGAATCCACTAGTGTGGTTCCCGGCCAGATTATTATTGTGAATTTGGGTACAATTATCATATAGACAAATAGGGCTCAAATAAGAGGGGATTTAATCATATAAAGGTTTGAAAGTAAACAAGGTTTGAAAGAGTAATTAAAAAAACTGATTTTAAAAATAAAGAGTTAAAATGCTGAAAAGAAAGAAATAAAGGGAGAGGGGTCCTAGGTTTATTAATAATATGGATCGCCCCACACAATGCCCGGTAATCACTCCTCAACGAGGGGCTACACGTGATATTATCGCGTGGTCATCATATCCATATCTACCCTTCCCACCCCGTTAAGGTATTAAAGCGCGGAATGGTCTCGTTTACCTATTACATGCTACTACCCGTCCCAATCCTATCAGTCCCGGAGGCATGAGGACTACTAATCCTAAAAGGAAGGGATGTTAGGCTTATTTGTGGTTTCAAAGGGGCAAAATTCTAAGGTGACATACAAAACACGTATAACAAGTTAGGGGAAAGCACATAACAAGTAAAGGCTCAAGTATACCCCTTTTAAACAAAGAAGCACGTAATTAGCATGACTTACACATACTGTTTAGGGTCTGATTGAATACTAAACATGAAAGAACTTATAGGTTGAGGCAGACTGATTTATTACACAATTCAGATAAGAAGCCCAAATCAAGCCTGCCAGCTGGTTGTATTTATTAACAGAACTGATTTAATTTATAACTTTACCCTAAGGCTTGCCTAAGTATTGGACAAGGATCCTATAGGCATGGTATCTATTGAATTCAGAAGGCAAACGAAATAACAGGGTTTATAGTAAACTGGACACATACTGATTAAAAGAGGAGTCAGATTGTTAAAAGAAAGGCCAGTTTTTAACGAAGATTAGAAGTTCTACAGCTAACAGTACCCGTTGTTACAGATTTTAGTTCCATATGTGAATGAAGCAATTCAGATTTGATTAGGAGTTCCTATAGACATGCTTTCTACGCGTAGTTAATTTTGAACATGGTATAAAATGCAGAAGACTCGTTTTAAACTTATGGACATGATATCTAGGTGCTGAATTTTGTTTAAGACCTATGAACATGATATCTAAGTGCAGAAATTGTTTAAGAACTATGAACATGATTTCTAAGTGCAGTAATTGTTTAAGACCTATGAACATGATATCTAAGTGCAGTTGATTGTTTAAGACCTATGAACGTGATATCTAAGTGCAGCTGATGGACATACAGAATTCAGGAGGACCTATAGGCATGATTTCTATGTGCGTATGCAGAATTCAAAATTCCTATAGGCATGGTATCTACCCTTTTTGCATACATAGTTGCCCGTCCCTTTTCACTAACCATCCCCAAGAGTTTATTACAAATTATTACAGCCCGGAATAAGGTACAATACATCAAAAAAATAAAAAATAAAAGTACAACCAAGGAGAGCCCGATTCAGACTTCATGTCTGAAATATGAGGTAAACCAACTCCAAGAGATCATGATCCAAAGCCTTTCTCCTATTTGAGTGTGTCAAAGTTCCCTAAGAGCCTCAAAAGGGACTCCGGGCAATGCTCACACCCACATGTATTATCAGATTGGGGGATGAGTGCAGTGTGGAAGGGCCAGCCCTCAAGTGTCCATGTTCAGAGGGAACTCAAAGGGTCCCAAGGCAGGGCTCACAAGAGGGGGGCAGAACTTAAAGACTAAGAAAGTGTGTGCAAGTGCAGAACAGAATGCTAAAGGGGAAAGGGAGATGGAACAGCTACAAGTAAGACACATAAGGGGTTCAGGGGAGAGGGGAGATTGTAAAGAGCATATTGCTTAGGCAAAGGCAGACTTTAGGCATGCCCAGCAATGGAGGGTGCTAGCATACCTATAAGCCTGCTAGAACACATACTATTAGAGGCTAGGATCCCAGGGGATCAAGTCTGATTCATGGATAATAACTTGCAGTATTGCCATGCCTCAAACCATAGCTTAAACACATAAGGGGTAGGGGTTTTGGGATTCATAGTACAACAAACAGAAAGAAATCAGTATGCTAGAGTAAGTGTTGAACTATATAGAAGCAGGAAGTAGACATGGATATAAAGATAGTAAATAAACATATTGTTGTGGTGCTGAAAACCTTAAATCGGGATATACCAGTTTCAAAGTAGCAAAGAGAGAAAGCAGGTAACAATACTTGTAAACAGGCCACAGTACAAGCAATAAGAGAGAATACTTTTTGAGTGTGAGTATAAGTTCAGAAAGACTATGAGTGATGGGTCTCCTGTGTTAATGAAAGGGTCGTGTACTTATAGTGTGAAAAACAGGCAGAAATAAGGTAAGAAAACAATTAAGGAACTGTGTATATATTAAAATCAATAAGTACAAGACTTCCTTTAATTAAGGAATTCGGACTTAAACGGCAATGAGTAATAAAATTATTTAAGGAAAGAGATCAAACAAGCATCTTATGCAAAGTAGGCATTTAGGGGTAAATACATAGGAGTTTATTTAAGGGCAGAACTTTGAAATACACGGTTACATAAATAAGGTAAGAAAAATCAATTAGTAGACGGTAAATCAAGGATTAGAGATTTTGTAATCACCGGTCAATGAATGAACCAAGTAATAAAAGCTGAGGAAAGTTTTTAACTTAAATCGAGTCACAGGAAAATCAGCAAACAAGGAAAGAAATCAATCAAACCTATACAAAAGGAAGTCTGAAATTATTCAAAATTGAAAGCCATTTTAGAGGGAAGTTCAGCACATATAAAGAGCATACGAACATGCTAAGCTGAATTTAGGGCAAAGAAAAATGTCATTGCAAAATCAGTAGGTAACAGACTATAAGATCATAGTAGTCATACAGGTCAGCAATGTAGAAGAGAGATAATATCAAATAACATACAAAAGGTCCAGTGTAAAGACCTTAGAAGAGTTTAGTGGAGAATCAAAATTGCTTAAAGAAACAGAGGTTGAAACAAAAATTTCAAGACTCAGATGTGCAACAGATGAAAAAAATTCAGAAACTCAAAATAGTTAGGGTTTCTAAAATCAGACAATTTCAAAGATGAAGTCATGTCACATAGCCAATGTTCTCAAACTCGGATGAATCCCCAAATTCTAGGGTTTTACCATCAATCGAGTGCAGAGATGAGAGGACAAGTAATCAAGGAAAAAGATACTAATCGAAACAGGTTCAGAGGTCTCAGAAAGGAACTGAGACCTTTAACATGCTTTTTCAGTAGCAGGCACTCATGAGAAGCGTAGTAAAAGAACAACATGTAAAACACAGTAGAGGAATGATTTTATAAACGTCAATGCCACACAAGAGGGGGGGGGGGTGATTTGTGTGGCACCCAATTTTTGCTTAAACTGCTACTGGAAGGACCTGGTTCTTCTAGGTATACTAACGACTGCTGTTTGCGGAATTAAAAGTACATAAAATAAAGAACACGGAGATTTTTACGTGGAAAACACCTGGCTCAAAAGGTGAAAAAACCACGACCTACTACTCAGTAGGATTTTCCCAAACTTCCACTAAAATCACTGAGCCAAAACTGCATTTACAAAACTCTTTGTAAACCTAATGATTAACTCTAATCCCGTTGTGGCAACCAGCCTCTAATTGCTGCGACAACTTCAAGTTAACTCTAACTTGAATACTCAAAGTACCTAGTACAATTGCTTCTATGAAAGCTGGAAAGGTACAACTTTAAAACACCTACTACAATTGAACTAGAATAAAAGAAAGACACATAAAACTCTTTATGGAGCTGGTTCTTCAATCTGGTTCTTGTAGCTTCTGGTTTGCACACTTGAATCACACATGAACTGCTTGCAAAAAGCCTTGCTATTTTGCTCCCAATTCA